>NW_022196905.1:178034400-178042256 GCF_008632895.1 Mastomys coucha | reverse complement strand
AACTGGGAATGGAGAAATTCGCATGTAAATAAAGAAAATATCTAAAATAAAAAAAATAAAAAAATAAATAACCAAAGACACTAGAAATGCAGTACAGAGTCTACATCTCTGAAATGCCTTTTAGACACCTACATATCAAGTAGGTATGCTACTGGATGAGTTTATAGACCAAGGGAGCAATCAATCTATCTGAGAGTGTAGACTTTGCAAAGTCATAACCAGCCAGATGGTGCACTGCACTACTAAACCAGAAGCAGTCAATCAAGAGTATAAGGTGAGAAGAAAGGAAGTCCTGAAGAACATCAAGGGAGAGATGTGAGAAAGAGCCATCAAAGGATGCTGGGCAGGAAGCTCAAGGGGGACACAACGACAGTTATGTTTGCTGGTGTCCTAGAAGCCCAGAGAAGAATGACTTTTGGAGAAAGTCATTCTTTGTGGAGCAAAACCAATATCATGAGGTATGACCAGATAAACAATGACCCTCGGTGGCTGACGAGATGACTGAGCATAGAAAGACACTTGCAACGAGACCCTAGTGACCTGGATTCCATTCAAAGTGTCTTCATAAAGTTAAAAAGAACAAGCTCAGTTTCCCTCTGACTTCCACAGGTGCATTCTGGTCCTCCAAAAGAACACTACCTGCCCTTAACCTGATAACCATCTCTCTGTACCCTGTAAAAGCTTTATTTGAAATTTCAGTCTTCATAATCAACCAGCTGGTCAATTGTGACAAGCATGGCAAGATGCTTCTTTGCCAAGCAGCTCTGTCTTGAATTTCAACCTATGCTCGCATAGATATCAACAGGGACAGGTCTGTACATAGGTCCATGTGTTCCCTGCCAATGTTTCCACCTGGATAAATGCAATTGTACCTAAGGAAGCTGTCCTAGTTAGGGTTTTATTGCTGTGAAGGGACATCATGACCACAGCCATTTTTATAAAGGAAAATATTCAATTTGAGGTAGGCTTACAGTTTCAGAAGTTTTGCCCATTGTCGTCATGGCAGGAAGCATGGCAGTGTGCAGGCAGATGTAGTGCTGGAAAATGAGCTGGGAGTTCTCCATCTGGATCTGCAGGCAGCAGGATGAGACAGAGACACACTAAGCCTGACGTGAGCTTCTGAAATCTCCAAGCCTAGTCCCAGTGACTTATTTCCTCCAATAAGGACACACCTACTCCAACAACACATCTCTTAATAGTGCCACTCCCTATAACCAAGCATTCAAATGTATGAATCTATGGGGCCCATTCCCATCCAAACCACCACAAGAGGTTTCTTCTAATTGTTCACAAGGTCCACCACATGCCTCTATTTGCATTCTAGAAATCTTACACCTTGTTCTTACCATTCTTTTTTTTTTAATTTAAATCACCATCTTAAATATTTCAAGAATGTCATGCAAAAACTCTGCTTCTGGGTTCAAATCTGTCATTGCTGTCATTGGGTTGGCTGGGTGCCTGTCTTTTATATAGCCTTAAAGGAAGAAGGTGTGTTTCTGTAAGCTCAGTAACTTCCTAGTCCATCATTAACAGTGTAATAATTTCCTAAATGAATGTCAGTTTTGGTCTCTCTCTCTCTCTCTCTCTCTCTCTCTCTCTCTCTCTCTCTCTCTCTCTCTCTCTCTCTTTCTCTCTCTCTCTCTCCAGTATATATATATGTATATATATACATATATATATATATATATCACTGTTTCTGTCAAATATATATATTTGAGAGTCGATCCAAATAACAATTTTTGTAAACAATAAAAAAAAATCATGAATACGAAATAATACATTCCTATCCTGTCTCTTTAAGCTCTAGTATTTTTGTGTGATCCTAGAAAAGCCAAGTGCATTACATCTTTGAGCTGCCTTTGTCTGTTTTGGCAGTAGTACTGTTAGCGTTCTTTAAGAGATTGGTTTAGTATGACCTTCCATTCTTGAAACCGTAAAGGCCTATTTCAATCAACCTGGTCCTTACCAGATGTGCTTTTTACCACATCCTTTAACATGATTTAAAAATCTTAACTCCTCTGCTGTTTAACACATCAAGCTCTTTTGGATGAGCTGTGTCATATGCATGAGTTATGTGTGTTATTCACAGAGCATGCTTCTGTGTAACTTCCCTGGAATAGTTTGTGGAAATATAGATGCACAGATGGTAGAAACATAGTTGTAGGGAGGAAGAAATTAAATATGCTTACCTCATCCTCTGCTTTATAGAGTGTGGGGAAACGATTTTCAGCTCACATGGAATTGCTTTCTAATAGACTGTAATTTTCCAAGGGATGATATGTGCCCGAAGAAAAGACTTTTAATTTACAAGTAATAAGTGTCCTGTAGCCCTGTCCCTTCAACCGCCCCTCATGGTTTACTATGGTCACCCACAGCCTTTTCACCTCATGCTGGCTGATTATTCAAATACGGATGTTCCCTTCTAGCTATCTGACCTAAAACTGTTTCTCCTTAGGATGTGATTTCCTTCTTGTGCTTTCCCTAATTATTTCTACCATCCCCGGAGAGAAGGGAGATGTAATGAGTGGAGTCTCACTTCCTGAGATTTAAACATTTTGTCAAGTATAACTAAACATAAGAAAAGGGCAAAAGTTAAAAATAAGATAACGTCCTTATATTCTATATGGATATAGAACAGAGAAGACTCTTGCCTCAGTAGTTGTAACTGTGTATCCACTGAATCTCTGCCTGTTTTCCCAGCATCTAGTATTTTCTAAAACAAGTTTCTGCTGATAGAAATATGGGCTCTTTAAAAAGGGGAACCAAATGCCCACGGAAGGAGTTGCAGAGATTAACTATGGAGCAGAGACTGAAGGAAGGACAAGCTAGCCTAATTATAGCGATCTCCTGAGAGGCTCTGACAGTACCTGACTAATACAGATGTAGAGGCTCACAGCCATCCATTGATCTGAGTACAGGGTCCCCAATGAAGGAGTTAGAGAAAGGACCTATGGAGCTGAGGGGTTTGCAACCCCTTAGGATGAACAACAATATGAACTAACTAGTACCCTCAGAGCTCCCAAGGTCTCAACCACCAACCAAGGACTGCACATGGAGGGGTCTGATTGTTCTGGCAGCATGTGTAAAGTAGAGGATTGCAAATTTGATCTTCAATAGGGGGAGAGGACCTCGGCCCCTGTGAAGGTTCTGAGCCCTAGTGTAGGGGAATGCCAGGGCCAATAAGTGGGAGAGGGTGGGGTGGCAGGCATGGGGAGGGGAGAGGCAACAGGGGTTTGTTCCTGTTGTTTTTGTTTGTTTGTTTGTTTGTTTTTGGAGGGGAAACTGGGAAAGGAGAAATTTACGTGTAAATAAAGAAAATATTAAAAAAAAAAGAAAGAAAAGAAAAGAAATATGGGCTCTTTCCTATACCTCAACAAATAATTCACTAGTAATAAAACCCACTCCAGAGCTAGGCAGGCATGGTGCATGCCTTTCATGCTAGTACTAGGGAGACAGAAACAGGAGGATCTCCGAGACTGTGTGGCTAGCCTGGTCTACAGAGTGACATCCAGGAAAATCAGGCTGCACAGACGAACATTGTCTCAGGGGAACAAACTCTAATAAAACAGATTATGTTGCTTTACCGACACTTTTAGTATATTGTCCAAGGTGTTTCCCTGTGCCTTCAAAAGGTGGTACACTCTTAAGACGCAAGTACAGTTAAAACCATGGTTTGTCAAATCTGTATCTATAGAGCAGGATAAGCAAGCCCCTCCCCAGCCAAGCCTCCATTACAAATTCTATTGCAAAATTAGAAGACGTGCAAAATAATATTTGTGTATCATTTTATTATTTTTTATATAAATATTTCACAATATTAGTTAACCATCTGTTGTATACCAGGTAATAGGAGTAAGAATCAGCCTGGGTTTTACTGTTTCTTTTCTTAACTATGAAGCAGGTAGTCAGACTCCACTGTCTGGACAGCTTGTGAAAGGCCCCTAAATACTGATAGTGGAACTAGAGTGAAAGATTGGGTGTCTGAGAGAAACCACTAATTTAGCAGTTCCTAGCATCTTCACAGAAATTACTAAGGAAGATCGGTGAGATGCCTTCAATGTTTTCTTCTAGAGTCCCGAATATTCCTTTGCTATTCCACACAGCTTAAAGCTTTTTCAAAATCTCACGGTCTTATTTGACACTGCATTTTAATAGTCCACAGCCATACCCTGCCTAATTTCTGCCTCCTTCCCCGCATGAAGCAACAGCATGTGCTCAATGCTGAGTTCATAGCTTATTGCATGGAATGACACATACAGATAAATAATAATGAAGTTTCTGAATGTTAAAACATTTACGAAGAACTAGGTGTGGTAGTATACTCTTAGAATCTCAACTGAAATGACTATTTATATAATCAAGTGTCCTAACAGAGTATAATCACAGATACACTAATTATATACTTACGTGCTGAGGAGGCTCATTAGGAAACTAGTAAGAGTCTATGTGAGTAAGCCATTATAGAAAAGAACTTGCCATGTGGACAATTAAAAAAAAAAACACTCTAACTCATAACTTGTAATGGCCTTTCATTTGAGCCATGGTACTTTAGAAAGCATTCTTCGAGTATGGCACAGTCTGGTCACAAGCCCAAAGCAGTGTGCCGTAAAGTCATGTGATGTAACACCAACAAGCTCTGCCAGAAACACCTCAGAATCCTTACACATTTGGATTTGAATTAGTATTGATTCTTTGAGCATTCTGAAAATCTTGCTGTTCTCAAATTTTTCACACCTCCTATATTCAGACATGTGACATCATCTTGGATAGTAGCCTGATGTTTAAGAAGCTGGGAGCTAGCTTATTGAAGTGGAGGATGGTGTGAGAGAGATATAGTTAACCTTAAAAACAGGGAAGAAAAATGAGAAATATCAGTGTTAGGCAAAAATGTTGATGATAGACAGACAGATGATAGTAAGATAGATGATCAATGAATTTATATTGATTGATGGATGTGTACAGACAGACTGACATATTTATACATATAGATGACATATAGGCAGATAAATGATAGTAATATGTAGAGATTTATTTCTCACAAGAAATTCTTTTTCTCAAATAACTTGGAATTTGAAAACTTTTAATTTTAAAAATATTCTGATCATCAATAGGAGGAGAAGAGCTCGGCCCTGTGAAAGTTCTGTGCCCCAGTGTAGGGGAATACCAGGGCCAATAAGTGGGAGAGGGTGGGGTGGTAGGTATGGGGAAGGGGGAGACAACAGAGGTTTGTTTTTGTTGTTTTTGTTTGTTTCTTTGTTTTTTGGAGGGGAAACTGGGAATGGAGAAATTTACATGTAAATAAAGAAAATATCTAATTAAAAAAAAGAAAACACAAAAAAATTCTGATAAATATGCAGAAATTTACAATATTTTAACATTAATCAATTTTAAACTATGAGATAACTCAGGAAAACTTAAAGACTTGTTAGCATTTGAACAAAATCTTGAAAACAATGAAATTTCATCCAAAAGAGAAGAGACATTTCAAGAAAGCAAAGGTGTAAAACAGAAGCGATATGAAAGCATCCCAGAAAGTAGCAAAATCCGCAGTGCGACTTGGTGAAGCATCTGACGTGGAGGATTAAGGGGAGAGGAGAGAAGAGGGCTCAGCCACAATGGTGGGCTGAGACACATGACCTTTAACAGAGACTAAAGACTTGGTTCTTTGTCACAGTAACATTTAACAAAATACATTCTGGTTTCTAACCTCTGTATATAAAGTTTTTGAATGCAGGCTGCTTGTCCAACCACACTGCCACGAGAAGCAAACCCATAAACCTTCAAATCACAAGAGAGGCACTGTACACTCACCTCGCTTTAGAAGAGAGAAAACATAAACTATGTTTTATGGGCCTGAGAAATAGTTCAAAGAATGATCTATGATCCCAGGTTCTACTGTACTAAATACAAAAGCATTCATGTGATTCTTAAAGATGTATCAAATGTGATTTGTAATATGAGTGGCTTTCTAAGTTGTGAGTTCACAGAAGGGGAACCACTTTCATACAATCTGAAAGCTTAGAGTTTGGAATCTTAATCCTAAAGCTACTGAAATGTCAAATAGATTACCATGAATCTCTAGAATTGGGAACTTCATGACATAGCTTCCATGAGGTTGTCATTTATAATGAGGTGAATCTTTGTACTGATGTGGCTGATTGGGAGTTACGAACACACCTGTAACTGTCCTGGACCCCTGCTCTGCAAGTAAGCTCAATAACTTATTGGTTTTCCAAAATTAAAACAAGGGACTCTTCAGAAATGAATTAAAATCTCCTCAATTATTTGTCATAAAATATAAACTGAAACCGATTGCTTATATAAGGGAAAAACTCATGTAGTAAGCACCTTTTGATACAATACAAAGGTTTGATTATATCACAAGCACTCCACCATACAAATAGAAACTTTCCTATCAGTAGATTGAACAGTTACATGCAATAATAAGAGTTGATTCATCCAGAGAATTTAAAGAATTGCATCGGTTAGGTATTTAGTATATGATTATGACTAATCCGAAAGTAAATTATTTCTATACAACTTAATTCAGGAAGAAAGAACTTCTCCAGTGACTTCTTCCCTTTCAGATATAAAGTTTGTCTGCTTCAGAAGGCATTTAGACTTGCTTCAACAACATACAGCATTTTAGAAATCCTTGCCAAGTGATGACAGAAACCACAGCTGATGAAAAATATGAAAAATTAAATGTCTAAATCAAGGGCATAGTATTTCAGAGAGCCAGTTATTAAGATGCCATCTTGTAGTGTGCCTGACTCTCTTGTTGAAAACCAGGATGCACCAAATGGATCCTGTTAGGACCCAAAGAAGCAGAGGGCTCTAGCAAATTCTTAGTTTCATGCAAGTTCTATAAGAAGAACAGCATGCTAGTGACATATTCCATAAATGAGAAACAGGAAGGTGGTTTCAATTTGCACCTTAAATGTAATTGTCTGAAATTCAGCTAAATATTCTTTAAGTTTTCCAGTTGAGTCACATATAAAATAACTAATCCAATTCTGCCAAAATACTTCATCATATTGAAATAGTTTTCAAGTTTGATATTTATAAACATTTAACATCATAAATGATTAAAGGAAAACAAATCTTTACATTCTTGGTCTATTTTTAATCTTTGGGCACCAAATTACAGAATAATTTCAGACCATAAAATGCCATAAATCTTTAGAATTTATGGTGACCCGTGATCATTGCTGAAATGAAGATTAATGACCAATATGAGAAAGCCATTATACATCAAGGAGCCCTGAGTCCTATAAATAGTATATGCTTTACAGAATTTTAAAACTATTTTTGACTTGAGAATAGATAAGAATTCTAAGATTATCATAAACATTGTCTTCTTAATTCTCATTCCTCATTTTGTTCAGCCAATCCTAAGAGCCAATCCACTCAGCTAATAACCTGTGAACTGTTGTGCTTGGCTGGGATCCCAATATGTCTATAAACAGTAAAGAAATGCAAAACTTCAACAGTGGCCAACCGTTTAATGTGCTTATAAGGTTGGTGACATTTTGTATATAAAAAGATATCAAAGCATTGGCTTTCCCATTAGGTTGTGGCTTGGGATGAGTTGAAGCGTGTGTGGCAGGAGAGGGAGCGGAGCAGCTATAGCAAAAGCTGACCCTAAACTCACTGTGTAGCTAAGCATGACCTTCAACTCCGAATCTTCCTACCATTGCTTCCCGAGCACTGGGAATCTAGGCAGGGACCTCCACACCCAGGCTTGGCCCAATATAATAATTATCAAAGCTTAAATGTCATAAGTATTTCCCTGCAAGTGGAGGGCCTACCTCCAGAGAGCACATTAAGCCAGAGACCCAGGCGGCATCCACCAT
>NW_022196905.1:178005914-178026745 GCF_008632895.1 Mastomys coucha | reverse complement strand
TGGAGGGGAAACTGGGAATGGAGAAATTCGCATGTAAATAAAGAAAATATCTAAAATAAAAAAAATGTCATAAGTAAAGATAGTGAACAAAGAATTCTGTTAAAATATGAATTTTTAGCATAAGTTGTTCAGCCATATTTAAAATTTTAATATCCACATTCCAGACTCTATGCCCTGGCATCGCTAATATCATCTGGTTAACTGTGCACTCTCTATGGCGCTATGCCGGACTCAGTGGTGGATATTGACCAGATTCCAATAGAATCACACAATGAATTTATGTTAGAGAAAAGTCTTAACAGCAGAAAATAAAAAGATAAACTGTGATGCAATCCATCACAATACAATCTGGAAAGCTACTCTGATTCCCACTTTGGGCCACAGAGCATCAAATAAGACTGGCAGGACAGGGGTTTTTAAAAAAATCTATTTTATTTTCTTTCATTACATTCATGAAGTAGTACTTTCCTCAGTCTCCTCTTTAAAGAACTTTCTATTCATTTCCAAAAAGACTCTCTCTAATTTAAACAAGACATCTGCAAAATTTCCTATTAGAAGTAGACATTTAAAATGTAGTAGCCATTCTTATAGACACTCATGATTTTTTTCAGTGTTGCAGTTTAGATTTAGTTGGTTACATACTTATCATAGTTCACAAATATTTTAGAAAATACCTACTATGTGTTGCTACTCTACCATCAGTCAAGATAAAATAAACAAAGAAGTACAATATAAACCACTTCTGGATGGGGCTGCAACACTGCAGAACTACAGAGCACATTCTCTGTGGCTGCTCTGTGGTAACCCTGAGTGGATGCATCAGACTCCCCATTTGAGCCACATTACTGGACAGACAGTCTGCAATTTGCTGTCCTAGCAAAGTTTCCAAGGTAGTCAAGCTTACCCACCAAGACTGTGACTAGTGTAAAGAGTGTTAGTGCAGTTTTTCCAAATGAGCTGTGGATCCCCACATCCTGTTAAGCAGCACACACTGAAAAACTTCCACTTATCCCTCACATCTTCATCCCATCATCTTGAACATGGACCTTATGGTTGTGTGGAAGTACTAGGGTTATCTTCAGGAGTATGAATCAAGCACAATGGTGAGCAATCTTGAAGCTGCCCCAGCTGCCACATTTTCCAGGATTTTTATACAGTTTGTGTCATCTCGTCCTTCATTCACACTGCCTGCATTTAAATTCTTCCATCTCTGCCACTAAGGTTCATTTTCAGTTCCTAAGGTTCATTTGCTTATTGACTCAGTACTGTGTTTAATCTACTACATGAACATTAACTGCACAGCCAAAGTTGTCCCAAAAGATAATAGAATAGACTATATAAATGTAGCAGTTGCATACATGTTTTTTTTAACTAGAGGAAGATTGTGAGCTAGAAGAGATGAGGAACATAACTGATTCAAACGAGGGGGTCATTTTCAGCTTTTGATTCATATATGTCTTCTGGTTTGCAAATGGTTGTGTTTGATAGTTAAAAGACCAATTCAGTAAATTACTTACTACATGTGTATGAGACAGAAAGAAAATAATAGCATTATTTTTGCCAAGGAGAATTGATCCACATGTAAATTAGGATACTGTTATGACATTCAGTTAATTTTAATGCCATAGATGTGTAAAATAATAATAGACACCATGAAGAAAGGGTGGTCTTTTGTTTGTTTGTTTGTTTGTTTGTTTTCGAGACAGGGTTTCTCTGAGTAGCCCTGGCTGTCCTGGAACTCACTTTGTAGACCAGGCTGGCGTCGAACTCAGAAATCCACCTGCCTCTGCCTCCCAAGTGCTGGGATTAAAGGCGTGCGCCACCACCACCCCCCGGCAAGGGTGGTCTTTTTAGTAACTGTTCATAAAAGGATTTGTACGTGCAATATAGAACTAAACATTTCCTTCTCACTCCATATCATATTCAACAATGACCTCTAAATAGATCATAAGCACACTGACCTAATGTAAAATTTAAAGAAGCACATGGGATCAAGATGAAGACATGGGGAGATGCTCGTGAAATTAGATTAGGTGATCATTTACTAGACATTTGGTTATTAGATAAAGAAAATTTGAAAACTGAAATGTGAAAACATTAGTTAACTGAAAATGATCAGAGATAAAGAAAATAGCCCTCTTTAACAAAATGAAAGACACAGGCTAGAAGAATTTAACTAAAACCTGCACCGATAAGTGACTTGTATGTGGAACTCATTAATAAACTTATGCTTTAATAAGTAAATACAGACTCATTAAAACTGAGCAGAGCACTCAAATGCCATTTTGCAAACAAACAGTATGTATAAATGCCAAGTAACCAGATGAAAAAATTTTCCAATCATCATAAATATGAAAAGTAAAATAATTGTCTCCACACATTGATTCTCAAAACTAAAAATAATAATTCTCACACTGGAAGCTGAAGAGAGGGCTCAGCAGTTAAGAGCACCTGCTGTCCTTGCAGGGGAGCTGGGTTCAGTTCCCAGCATCCAAATGGAAGCCCACAATCACTGTATCTTCAGTCCAGGGCTCTGCCACTTCTTCTGACCTCTACAGATGCTAAACACACATGGTGCATATGCATACATGTATGCAAAAATGCATGTCCATAAAAATAAAAAGAAATAAAAGTCCCATTACTACCAAGTATGTTTATGCTATAAAATAATTAAATCTCTCAGAAATTAGTGTTGAGTATGAAGCTTTATTCACCCAATGTTGGAATTGTTTGACTGATTTTTTAAAAAAGATTTATTTTATTTATTTTATGTGTATGAGTACACTGTAGCTGTACAGATGGCCGTGATCCATCATGTGTGTGGCTACTGGGAATTGAACTCAGGACCTCTGCCGGCCTGCTCGCTCTGGCGTAATTCACTGTAGCTGTCTTCAGATGCACCAGAAGAGGGCGTCAGATCTCATTACGGGTGGTTGTGAGCCACCATGTGGTTGCTGGGATCCAAACTCAGGACCTTTGGAAGAGCAGTCAGTGCTCTTACTCACTGAGCCATCTTGCCAGCCCTGTTTGACTGATTTTTATATAACTAATTATGCAGAAATTTCATAGGTACATATTTATCTAAGACAAAAAAATATATTTTCACAGTAATCCTTACCCATATATAGTAGCTTTGTACTCATTTCATCTTCTACAACCCTCCAAAACAAGCAATCCAAATGTGCATCAATTTCCAAATGTGTATATAGTGTTATATCCATACACTGAACTCTTACTCAGCAAATAAATATTGACCATGTTATAATCTGACTCAATGTCAAAGACATTTTCCTGAGTTAAGGGCTTCAGGTCCAAGAGAAAACAAAACACAATATTTTAGTCATAAGAAACTATATAAATGTTGACAGGGGTATGACAGTACATCAGTGACAGCTAGGACCTGGTGGGGAGGGAGGGGAATAACTATAGGCAGAAGGAAGTTTCTGGTAGAAAGATGTTTTAGGATACAATTTTGGCAGTTATTAAAGGGATCAATATGTTTATCAGAACATATCAGTTAGCACATTAAGAAGTAGTAGATTTGTTTCTGTGTAAATTAAAACTGACTGAAGCTGATCTAGTGTAGAATCCTCTACTCGACAGTTGCTGTTCTAGAACAGAATCCACTACTTGACAGGTGCTATGATAGTGCCACCATGGGAAATGTCTGCCCTGTGTTTCTCCAAAGCAAGTCAGTAATAAACTTCATTGGTTACGTGAAGAGGAGGAGCACAGATTTTTTTTCTAGAGTCCTGGGAGAGTAAAACAATCTTATTCTGGTGTTTTTCTGTAATTGGTGTCTGTCATGACTTTAAAATCATGTTTGTTTCTTGCTATTGAGGCAAATCTCCAGGGAAATAATGGGAATGGCTAAGACTTCGCTAACTAACTGGTCAGGATTTCTTACCTTTTCTTTGCCGCCTCATTACTGAGATCAGAAATAACTGACAGCAGAATGAAGACCTAGCAAGCACTTTGATAATAGGAAACTGATTGACCTAAAGTCTGCTTTTAAGCAATACTCTAGAGGAGGAAATATCAAAGCATCAAAAGCCTATGGATCATCCTAACATGGTTTGTGACAAACGGTGCTTATCTGATTTACCAGTTTCCAAAAATTGAACCATTGAATGGTCTTTCTGCTTAATACCATGTATCAATCACCTCTCCCTCACTATACCTGAAAGAGTTCATGGAATCTGTTTTCTCATTGATTCTAGACAGATTCATTAAACCTATATTTTATTATGATCACAAAAAAATGCTTCATGAGAGAGAAAAAGTTTACATCAAATTTTAATGTATGAATGGCTTAAACCTGTTTTAAGCCACAGCAATACTTTACTAACTTACCAGAGAAATGTTTAGTGAAAACTATGAAAGTAACTGGTGGTTCGAATGAGAATGCCTCCTAGATGCTCTGGTGATTGAACCTTGGCCTCAAATTGAAGATGTTTTTGAAGGTTTAGGAGATGTGGCCTTTCTCTAGCTCTGAAGGAGCTGAAGGGGTTTGCAACCTCATAGGAAGAACAACAATATCAACCAACCAGACCCCCCAAAGCTCCCAGGGACTAAACCACCAACCAAAGAGTACACAAGGAGGGATCCATGGCTATAGCTGCATATTTAGCTGAGGATGGCCTTGTCCGTCATCAATGGGAAGAGGGGCCATTGGTCCTGTGAAGGTTCGATGCCCCAATGTAGGGGAATGCCAGGGTGCTGAGATGGGTAGGTGGGCTGGGGAGCACCCTCATAGAAGCAGGAGGAAGGGGAATGAGATGGGGGAGTTGTGGAGGGGAAACTGGGAAAGGGGATAGCATCTGAAATGTAAATAAATAAAATATCCAATAAAAAAGGAGATGTGGCCTTGCTAGAGAAAGTATATCACTCAGGGTGGGCTTTGAGGTTTCAAAAACCTCATGCCATTGCTAAATTGTTCTCTATGTCCTGCTTGTGGATCAAGATGTGAACTCTCTGATTACTGTCCCAGCTGCCGTGCCTGCCTGCTGTTGTGGTTCCCCTCCCTGATAGTGATGGGCAATTATCCCTCTGAAACTATAAGCCCCAATAAACCCTTCCTTCTTTAAATTGCTTGGTCATGGTGTTTGACCTAGCACCACAAAAGTATTTAATACAATGATTGTAGTAAATTATGACAAACCCTCTCTAGACACTGCTGTGAGTCTGAGTCACATAGTTACTTCTATATTTCTAATACTCATATTGCTCAACATCCATTCTTGCCTGCCCTCATGATGATTGTAAAGACCTCATGTCAGAACTGATACATCCAATATTGTTGCATTGTCAATATCTATGTGATTGCTAGGACTCCCACTATCTTTGGGCAGTAGACCTATAAACTCTATTAATGCCTGTTGGTTGGTACACTCAAGACTATTACCTATACCTACAGCTTGTCAAATATACCAGTGTCTTCATCTATAACAGTGTCTTCCCTTTCTTCAACAAGGCTTATCCTAGCTTTTTTGGTCAGAAGAAGAAAAACCAAGCTTCTGAATCTGCAATACATCAAACGGTTGTTCTCTCCCCCACACACCTCCCATCTTAGACATAATTATGAATTACCCAGAAAATGCTCGATGCTTCATCCTCAGGAACAAAAATATGGAAAAAGAGTAATTCATTTTTTACCTACAGAAGCTTTGATGTTAACTCAAACATATCTCCCAGTCACCACTTCATTTCAGCCACTGGTTAAGAACAGGTGACTCAGATAAAGGGTTTGATTAGAATGAGAGGCCATTGAACTTGTTCTCAGCTTCCTGGTGTCACCTGAGCTTTCACCAACATGCAAAAGCTGATTAAAGAGTTGCCGTAATCTAGCTAAAAACTGCTTATGACCAAGTGTAATTGATGTTTGTAAAATTATTCAGAATGACACTATTTTGCCAAGATTTAAAGATCAGAGCCTCATTAAATGAAATTCAAACAAATGTAAATGATTACTCAAAATTTGAGATTCATTTTTAAAATGAAAGACTCATAAAATGGAGAAAAATATTACAAGGTGACTGATCTTCTATAGGTAAGAGAAAAAGGATGCTATCACATAACTGGGATGCATAGGAGAGGGCATTTTGTCAGCCACTGCTGACTTCCATACCCTAAGGCGAATACCAAGAGTAGGTGTCAATGGATATGAGGGAGATTTGTCTCATGTAGTACCCAAAAGTTTTTCAGTAAAATGCATAGTTTATATATTCAAAGGTTTTGTCACCAGCCAGCAACATTATTGGCAGTTGGTAAAAACTTCAGAAGGTGGGACCAGTAGTGGTATGAAGCTAGGTCTTTGGAGCCATGGCCTGAAAAGATTTATCTCTCTGTATCTTTGCTTCCTGGATGCTCACAAATGAGCAGCCTGCTCTGCCCTGTGGTCCCACCATAACCCTCTGTGCTGTTACAAGCTCAAAGCAACATGTTCAAGTAGTCATATAATAAATCTCTGAAACCATGACTCAAAATAAAAATTGCTTCTTTATAAGTTGATCATTTCAGGTATTTTGCCATTGTCGATGGAAAGTCAATACACTCAAAGTTACACCTAAAGAATCTTAGCATTGTATCTTTCTTTTTTTTCTTTTCCAGTTTTTCAAGACAGGGTTTCTCTGTATAGCCCTGGCTGTCCTGGAACTCACTCTGTAGACCAGGCTGGCCTTGAACTCAGAAATCCACCTCTATCTCCCAAGGACCGGGATTAAAAGCGTGTGCCACCACTGCCCAGCAGTATTGTATCTTTCTGAGTATGAAAATGAGATTACCTCATCCAGCCATTGTGCTTCAAAGCAATGAGGACATAATTTGCTCACACTCACCAATATGCCTAACACATACACATGCAACCAGCATGCACTCATCAGCCATTGCAAGTCAGAAATTATCAAGTTGTTGACATCCTTTTTCCTCAAGTGCTAGTATCAGGGTTTGGCTATGCCAATCCCATGGTTCACATTTACATGAATGTTTATAAGCTTAGTATTCTGCAGGTTCCTGGGATGCATCCAATAGCAAGTATCCTTCTTCATCACAGGGGAAAGCAGCATCAATACTCAGGAGAACCCCAGTGTTTCTGCTCTTACATTCCAGTGTTTACAAGGATTCACACCATTAAAGGGGTTGTGAGGATTCTAGTGAAATAATCCCGTATTTCTCATCTGACAGTGATGATATAATAGTATTTTTATTGTTGTGTCACAGATTTGTGAGATAGTTTAATATGCTTAACCCAGAATATAGAACACAATAAGCTCTACAGCATCAGCGGTGTTGACCACCTCTCTAACTACGCATGTTATTCCTACCGTTGTTGTGAGTAGACACCATTACCTTGCGCTCACTCTGTATCAGTCTGTTTCGGTCTCAGAGTTAAGGTCAGCTTGTGCATTAAAACTTTGTCCCATTGTTTTAAATTGGCTCACAGATGATAAAAAATCAACTCCACTAGTTTTGATGTGAAGAACGATGTGGAATATTCAGCATCGAATTGTTAATAGCAGTCGTTGTTTTGTGATGCCACAGAACAAATCAAAATATTAGTCAGTGAGATTTGATGTTACCATTAAGTCTTACAAATATCAAATATGCATTTTGGATATTTGTTGCAGTTTCTTTTTTTTTTTGGTTTTTTTTTTCGAGACAGGGTTTCTCTGTATAGCCCTGGCTGTCCTGGAACTCACTCTGGAGACCAGGCTGGCCTCGAACTCAGAAATCCGCCTGCCTCTGCCTCCCAAGTGCTGGGATTAAAGGCGTGCGCCACCACCGCCCAGCTGCAGTTTCTTATAGAAGCTGTATCATAATTATACCATAGCTATGACATACATCGTAACTATACAATACAGATGTAATTACAATCATAAAACACAACCATAGAACATGGTTAAAATCACAACTACAAACACAACCAAAAACCTAGCCACAAAGCACAGCTATTAAATAGCTTTTAAAAAGTAGAAAAGCAAAGTACAGCTGCAAATATAAGTAAGAAAAAGGGATTCCCAAACTGGCATAACTCAGCAGTTAAATCCCATGCCACACAAATTTGAGGACCTTAGCTTGCTTCTGCAGAATCTATTGAGCTGAATCAGCATCAGTAATTCCAGCCTTATAGAAGGCAGAGAGTCAGGAGATTGCCCAATCTAGCAAGGTCACTGTGGAGACAGTCTATATTATCCATCTATGGACTTGAGAGACCATGCCTCAATGGATAAAATGGAAAAGCTGTTCTATAGAGGAAGAATATTGACATCAACCTTTGGCCTCCACATGCATCTCTTGTACACCCCTAAACACACACATACACACACACACAAGGAAACACACATATATGTACACCCATCACATACACAAACACATTGTGGTGGTTTGAATCAAAATGGCCCCATAGGCCCATAGGGAGTGGCACTATTAGGAGGTATGGCCTTGTTGGAGTAGGTGTGGACCTGTTGGAGGAAATGTGTCATTGAGGCTGGGCTTTGAGGTTTCAGGAGCTCAAGCCAGACCCAATGTCTCTCTCTTCTTCCTGTAGATCCAGATGTACAGCTCTCAGAACCTCCTCCAGCACCATGTCTGCCTGCAGGCCAACATGATAATGAACTGTAAGCCAGACCCAATTAAATGTTTGCCTATAAAAGAGTCGCTGTGGTAATGATGCCTCTTCACAACAATAAAGACCCTAAGACACACATGAAAAGAAAAAGAAATGCTTGTTGATCTGTTAATGGAAAGACATAATTTTTAACTTTCTTGAACCATTTCCTTAATCTAAAAATAACAGAATTTTTCTAGCATGAGTTTCTGTTCATACTTGTTTAAAATTTGCTAAGATTTTTTTTATATTTTAATGTGTTTAAAATAGAAGCTCAAGGATGCAGACATATGCCCTCTTACTAATTACATCACTCCCAGCTTTTATAGATCCTTCTTGCGCTATATTGGCTTCTTTACAAGGAGGATGTTAATAATTTGGAGAGTTTTCCATAAAATTCCCTCATCTCCAACAATATGCAATAATGATGTGTTTTTCAAAACTACGGAAACATTGCAGAAGCTTTTTTTTAATGTTCTGAGGTAATGTTTGAAATGCAGATGGCATAATACTTTACAGTTGCAAAGGACTTAAAGGGAGTGGACTGAAGATCCTCTACAGGCATGTTGTGTTCCATCAAAACTCACCAAAGGCACCAGGTCACTGCACACAGCTGGACCACGGTTTTGAAACCAACAGGTCCATGATTGAGTAGAAAGATCGTGTGCCTGGAACAAGGTCACATGGGCTCAACTCTGACTGTGTAAAAAAAAAAAAAAGGCAAGATAGCAATTTCCCTGATGCTTGACATAGCAAGGAGATGTGCCAGTTAAAAGCCAAACATAAAGAAGTCTGTTATTTGGATGCTCATTCTCCCTTTGTTGTAACATGATCCAAGAATGGAGTCCTATGAGGGAAATTCTGAATGCTTGTGAGAAAAGACTCCAGAAAAACAAGTCAAATGTCTTGTGCCCTCAGTGTCCTTAAAAGTCCAGCAGTATTCTTCAAATGTGCTTTCATGCTCCTCCCAGTGCAGTGGTAGGAGGAAGATTACTTCAGATTATTCATTTACAACCGGATATTGTTATTTGTTTATGTGCTTCTATGGAAAAACATGCTTTTGCTATGTGTGGCTTGTCCACATCCACACATGTGGCTTGTCCTCTGATTGGACACTGGACTCATATACGTCCTCTTAACCCTTAACTGTCTGGTGTTCTAAATAAAGTTGTCTATTACATGAGATCATAGTGTGCCTCATTTTTAGGCTCCATTCTCCCAGGTTCCACCACATGTAAAGCAGTAAACACTCTTTCATCAATAAGATAGACATCTTTACCCTCCATTCTGTGCTCTATAATCTTATGTTTATAATCCCATGACCTCCTGTGACCTTGTAATTGCAATAGACAGGACCTATTTTCTCTCTCTAAAAAGGCACGCTTTTCATTTTTCTTCAAAATAAATCAGACACACTGTTCATTCATATGTCACAGTCTTCATATGTCACAGTCTATAGCTTCCCCTACGTGAAGTTATGCACGTAAAAGAAGGGAGAGACTGTTTCCCATTCTCTTCTGTTCTTGTCATTGGGAGCAAAAATAAAGTCTATTTCTCCAAAGCTAAACTGTGAACTACCAGAGGGTCTAGATCCCACCAGCTATCTGGGAGCCAGGCAGCATGGGTACAGGGAGGCACTAGTAGTCCAAAAAGGTCTTGCTGATAGTGATATGATTCTGTACTTCTATCAATAAGCAAGTGTAGGGTGGCACTAGACCCAAGAAGAACTTTCATAAAATCCTAACTAGTCAAAAGTCAGGCAGTGTCATAAATACCAGTTACCTTAGAGTTCTGCTACTGTGAAAAGACATCATGATTAAGGTAACTCTTATGACGAAAAACATTTCATTGTGCTGGCTTACAGTTTCAAAGGCATTGTCTATTATCATGATGGGAAGTATGCTGTTAGGGAGGCTGTCTTGGTGCTAGAAAAGTAGCTGAGAACTTTACATTCTGACTCTCAGGTAGAAGGCAGAGAGACAGATACATAGACATACAGAGAGAGGGAGAAGACTGGGCCTACTGTGGGTCTTTGAAACCTCAAACCCACCTCCAGTGACACACTCTCTTCAACAACGCCACACCTAGTGATCCTTTTCAAAAGTCCCACTCCTTAGTGGCTAAATATTTAAATATGTAGGCCTAGAGGGCCCATTCACACTGAAACCACCACACCAATAAATAATCTACTTGTAAGTATTTATAAAGCACTCCAAACATATCATTCAGTTTAATGTAATGATTTGTAATGGTTGTGTCATGATGTATACCTAAACTCCTTTGTCAATACATTAAACCTTATTTTTCTCTTTTTGACATGTTATACACTTGCTATGGAAAAATTGAAAACTACGTAGCACTGTATCACCAGGATTCTACTAAAGATAATTATTACAGTGGTATATTTTCCAGTGCTCCTAGAAATTTTCTCTGTCTGTCTCTCTATCTGTCTGTCTCTTCCTCTCCCTCTCTCACTCTCTCTTCTTCTCCCTCTCTCTCTCTCACCTCCTCTCTTTCTCTCTCTGCATGTGTGTGTGTGTGTGTGTGTGTGTATCTGTATGTATGTGTGTGTGTGTGTGTGTGTGTGTGTGTGTGTGTGTATCTATATGTATGAACAGGTACAACAGGATACTTATACTTCAGATATCAGTCCTTTCCTTCAGCCATGTTGCTTTTGGGCCCTTCTGTTTTTTCTTGCCCAAGCAAGTTAGCAGTCTAATATAAGCATTATTAATAGCGCTTGGCGTTTCAACTACTAAGTACTCCATGTTTACCTAACAATTATTCTGTAAATTATTTCTAAATTTTCCATGAGGTTCAGCCCATGTCAGAAAGAACTTTATGTGTGGTTCATAAATAACCAGCCATTAAAGTAGTTTCTTCTATTCCTTTTCATGCCTTATGGTTTATATTGGAAGGTTTTATAAAGTAGTAAAAAAAAGAATTTAGGGGGAAAAAATGAATGCAATCACTTAGAAATGGTAGGACCCAGAGGGGTCAAAGACAACCGCAGAGTCAAATAACCTGGGCCCATAGGGGCCCCCAGAGACTGAACCACCAAGCAGGAGCCTGCAGAAGACTGACCTAAGCCCTCTACACATTGCTCACAGTTCTGTAGCATGGTCTTCTTGTAGAACTCCTAACAGTAGGCGCAGGGTCTGACTCGGCTCCCTACTCTGGGACCCTTTCCTCCTACTGGGTTGCCTCATCTAGCCTTTATAGAAGAGGAGGCACCTAGTTTTACTGCAACGTGATATGCCATGGCTGGTTAATATCCAATAGATCCCTGCCCTTTCCTGAAGGGCAATGGGTGGGTAAGGGCCTGGATGGAGAGGAAGAAGGGGAAACTTCGGTTGAGATGAAAAAGGAATATACACTAAGCCATGAAGAACAGAAGCCTGATGCTTAGGTGATCAATGGTCCACACACACCCTCCCCTGGTCAAACATTGACAAGTTAGCTGAGCAACCCAGCCTCTGGTCCTTTGTCCATTCGAGGAACACACAGTAGATCCTCCCCGTTGGAGCGGCTGACAAATTTAAGCAATCATTGTGTATAGCCCTCAGAGACACGCTCAACGAATATCTGAAGATGAGAAATTATAGACACGTGAGGACTCAATAGTGGCTTCCTCACTCTAGGAGAACTTGAAATGGATGCTACTATAGAAGGACGGAAGCAGATGAGGAGGAGCACTAGCCATAAGCCATCTTTAAGGTCATTTCCCTGACATCAGCAGCCTTTGCCGCCCTTTTTTATTCTCCTTCTACCCTATAAGCAAGGTAGCTCAGTGCCTATGACCAGTAGGGTGATGCACCAGTTGGGTAAAGCCTTCTATAGATTATAAAGAAGCCTTTGAAACTGTCCTGCAGTTTCACAAACTGGGTTTTGTCTCAACCGAAGGGAGAAAGGAGACCTGAAACACAGAGTTCGAGAACAAAAAGACACAAAGCCTAGTTGAGGGTTACTAATCAAGGCTTGCCTTTACTTTTGGGGTTCAGCATTCATATACAAGGGAGTAAAATTGAATCTCTAGGTTACAATGACATTTGAATAACATAAGCAATTCGGGAGGAGTCAGGAAGAGTCTGAACAAAGTCAAAGGGGAAGTCAAAGGGAAGCCGGGCTGTTGGGTGTTCCTGCTCCCGAGGGTGGCATCTCAGGGTGTCTCCGCAGTCTCGACTCCGGGGAGTGGTTAGGGGCATGGCCCACGGTGGAAGAGGAGGTCAACAGCAGATGTCCTCAGGCTGTAAACGTGCCAACCAGCAGGCATACTTTTCTCTAGAATCCTCGAAGGTGGAACTCAGAGTAGTGAGCCTTTGTTTTAGGCACAGCCGGTGAGAGTTGAATCTCCAGTGACAAGCTCCGATGTCTCAGAGCTGAGGCAAAAGGGAGGGACCCAACAGTCTTTTCCAGTTCTAATTAAACCAATAAATTCAAATACAGCTCAAAGAGGCTCAAGAAAAATGTTACCTGCAAGGGTTGAGCTTCTGTCCTGAGATGCGGAATTGTACTAAGTCCTGAGGGAGGGAACTTCACCACTCACTAGCTGAATGACAGAACCAAGGTACTTATGATATGTGAAGGTAACATTTTTAGGATCTACTCTAAAATCTGGAAGAGATAAGTGCTGGTTGTGTGGTTTTTGTAATCTATGAGATGTCTTTAAGTGTGCAGAATGCTTTGAGTTATCTGAATTGGAAAGCCCTGAATGGAACGTGGCAGCTGTTTTCCTCCCCTGTCTCACTAATATTAGAATGAAAGATAGAATTTTAGCCCTAGCTCAATTGACCATCCTCTGGGTATTTACTAGTAGTAAAGCATATACAGTTAAGCTACCACTGTTATTGCTATCACTCTTATTCATTCTTTTTGCTAGTACTGAGAGGCTACTCTCCTGGCACTGTACTTTAATTGAAACTTGAAAGTTGGTATAAAGTCCTATACTAGTTTGCTCTAGCTGCTACAAAAAGAGAAAGAAAGAAAGAAAGAAAGAAAGAAAGAAAGAAAGAAAGAAAGAAAGAAAGAAAGAAAGAAAAGAAGAGAAATAGTCTGGGTGGCTTTCATAACAAGTAGACTGTGAAATGGTAAGGAATCTATCCACCTGCTCACTGTTGCTATATAGCAGAGCCTCAGTGATGGTGGCGGGATGGGGAGGGTCTCTTCCTTTGCTCAAAACCCAAGTACAATCTTCCCATCTTCCTTTTAGCCTAGTTACCTCTTACTGGCACCAACTTAAAACTGTATCACATGGTAGAGCTACGGTTTCCACGTATGAGTTTTGGAGGGAACACCATTCATTCCATAGCAAATGCCAAAATATTTTATATAAGGCTTTTTAATATCAAGTTAGCTACATTTTGCAACCTCAATATTAAATGTTCTCATAGTTTGGATCTGTAGCTAGATTTTGTTTGTATTTTAAAGCAATCATGATAGAACACACTCTTCCTTTTTTATTAAAATATGAGTCTTAATGCAAAACTAGGGCAACATGTCATCTGATTTACTACCTCCTGGTTCAAGTGTTGAAAGAGGTCTTTGGACAACCTGCCAGGTTCTGTTAGGTCACACCCAGAGCTTCACGGCTTCAGACAAATGCAAGCTGAAGTTTTGACTCATAGGCATGTGGTCTGGCTCAACTCTCTTCTACTCTACGTGTATCTGGAAAGACCCACCCACATAAGTTCTTATACATATGCACACACATATACACACAGACACAGCCAAGAATCACAGAAGCGTCTTCGGAGAATGAAGTCAAAAACCAGAAATGGAATTTCTTGTGCTACAAATCCCCCCCCAACCCACCCCCTGTCCCTTAGAGAAGTGACTTGGTAATTCCCCCCCACCCTCGTCCCTTAGAGAAGCGACTTGGTATTTCCTCTGTGGTTTGCATTTCGAGAATGCCTTCAATTCAGCAGTAAATTTCTTTCTGCATTATCTCATAACTCTATTGCCTCTTAAAACCGGGTGTATTAATAGATGTTCTCTGGATACTAGAAGTTTGGTAGACAAATACCATAGATGACTGGGAGATGTGACATGGGAAAAGCAAAGGCATAGACCGGTCAGCTGCAATAAAACTGCACAATATCTCTCCGTCTTTACTTTTCCTTTGATCCCTTGGGTGCAATGAGGATTTCCTTGTCTTACAAACCTCAGCACATGATCGCAGCTGCTCAGCTTATGTACAGGCAGCTAAGCTCCATGTTCTAGCTACCTCGACTCTCCTCCACTATAGCCCACACCCATCAAAGCTACTGTTTTTCCCAGTCTAAAGACAGCCAGAGAAAGACCTAATAAATCTGATGCTACAGTGTTATTTACTAACCATTTCCCCTTCACCATTGACTCTCTGCTCTTAACTATGCCACTTTCGGAATACATCGGCAAGAGGAAGAATTTGAACTTGCCACAAGAATGATGTGATCCCATTTCATACATGTGATCATAGCAAGTATTTACCACAGGGTAAAAGCTATTTCTGTTTCTTAGGCTTCTAGGGATCAGGATGCTGGCCATTTTGACAGATCAGGTGTTTCTTTATCTTCTTGAATTGTTTTCTTCTACTGTACAACCCTCCCAGTTGCACAAAATAATCTCCCTTAATCCAAGAGCTCAGACTTCAATTCAGAATGCACCTGTAGCAGTTCTTCCTTGCAGTATTTCTGTATGTAGGTTGTGTTTGATTACAGATTGAAATAACGTGTGAGAAGTATACAAAGGCGTTGCCTAAGTATGCCTTGGATCATCTGAGAAGGCATTTACAGCAAAGCAGATGTTCAGGTTATGACTTATGACAACAAGGATTTAAGAAGAAATCTTAAACTGATCTCTACCTAAAATGGAAAGTAAAGGAATTTCAAATGCCACGAATGTCTAAACATTTATAAAGGAACCAGGTTATAAGGCAGCTGTAACAACTATCTTTAGAATTCTTCACAACACTACATCTTGCTCATAAGTGCTCAAAAATATTTGCAGTTTAATTGACTGTTTTTTTTTCTAACCAGAACTTGGATACCATAGCTTGAGAAGAATATGTCTACATACCCACTCTGTTTTAAGACAATTTTTTTTCTAATTCTTTTAATTCTATTTGCTGATGTAGTTCTCACATTCTTTGATTTTATTCTTGCTCTTGTTGAACTGTGTTGATCTCTTCGTTGGCTTCCCATCAAGAAGAGAAGGCTTTTGACACACATGCTAAGGTGATTTCTGAACACACATGCCAGGAGTAAAGCAATCTTTGGGGAACTCCAGTGTTTCCAGAATAATTTCACTACTACACAGCTCAGGGCAATCAAAGAGCTCAACACCCAGATGTTCTGTCTCCAAATTGGACATGCTGCTCAAGTTGACTGGGACTGGTTTTCTCTTAAAGTCAAATATCTGTGTCTGCGGTAGCTTTCTGCTTTCTACCCTGGACCCACGCTGCCAGACCATCCTTGCCCTTGGGGGTTGGGGATGAGGTGGTGCAGAATCAGGAGGCTCAGATTTCAGGAGCAAGTAAGAACACTGTGGCAAGCTCCTGAGCAAGCTCATTCATTAATTCTTGGGGAGTGCCCTTTATACCCTCCACCCAAGTCCCATTCATCCAGAGCAAGTATGTTTTCCAAGTAGCAGTTCCTGATTGTCTGGCATTGTCTGCATCACCAATCTTTAAGCTCTCAAGCAGTCTTCAATTAGGTCCTTATGGGAAAGTTGCCTCTACAGCAGCACGGATCCCGCATTTATGCATGGAGGCAGCCACCTGTCATTGTCAGTGAGACCTGTTGTTCCTCTTACAAGAGTTCATATGTTTTGCTCAAAATCCAAAGCATTATATTAACTCATTAAAAAGTTGAGGCCCAGCAATGTCCCATACAAAATAGCTACTGTGTTTCTATGATTCTTTCTTCTTCTAAAGAACTTGGCAATTATGATAAACACTGTGCTTTGGCTCACTAGTAACAAAGTAGAGGAATTTTCTGATTTGTAGTACAATAGGATTATTCCTATAGTGAAACTACCTTTCAGCAAAGAAACCCATTAAAGCCAAGGGTTCTCTAAATACATTCTTCAATTTATGTATAATGGATACTCTTGTCTACCCACTGGAATACAATGGTAGTCACAAGGCAGTTCCTCAGATAATCCATCCATAATATCATGAGACAAACCAAAGCGTATTCTTTTGTCCCGTTTCATTTATTTATGTTTATTTTTGCTCTATGAGAATTTCATGCATGCATATCAAGTGTTCTGATTATGCTCATTCCCATCCATCCTCTCACTGCAAAGCCTTTCTATCTCCTTTCCCCAATTAATTTTTGTCCTGACTTCATGTCCTCTTTGTAAAAATCTACCGAGTTCACTTAGTGCTGTCTGTGTGTGCACCTGTATAGTCTATTGTTGGGATCTGGGTAGCTGCTCAGGGACTGCATTCTTGTAGAAAATTAATTCTCCCTCACTCCAGAAGCCATCAGTTGCCTATAACTCCTTGCCTAGGGGTGGGACTTCCTGAGCCTTTAATCTACACATGTTAAGATATTTGGCTGCCTTGTTCTGATTCAGATCTTATGCAGGCAGCCATAGACACAGTGAATTCATGTCTTCAATGGCCCTGCTATAGCTAGCGAATATTGTTTTTATCACAAATATTCAATACATATAGCTATTACAATTTTTTTCTGTCCCCTCTACCATGATGATCTCTGGGTCTTACAGAGGGAGTATGACATACATGTTACATTTAGATGAGTTCTCCATCATCTCTCATTAATTACCATCTGCTTCAGAAAGAAGCTTCTCTGATGGGCATTGAGAGATGCACTAAGCTATGTGTATAAAGATATTGGCTTAGGAATAAAGACTATGTTTTCCTAGCAGAATAATAGTATTAGATTCTCCCTGGCACCTATGACACAGTCAATCCCAGGGTTTTGATCCAGTTAGGACAGTACCAGATTGGGTTCCATCTTGTGGGAAAGTACTTAAAACCAGTCAGAAGGTGGTTGGTTACTCCTGTAACATCCATGCCACTATTATACCAGTGGGCCCATCTTGCCAGGTCAGTCCAGACTGTAGCTTGCAGCATTCATAGATAGTCAAGGCTACTGATGACTTTTCTCCCCTAGAGCATGCATAAGGTTTTTAAGTACTGTGAAATCTAGCTAGTAGTTGATGCTTTCAGGTGCAAGCTTAATTCCTCCACACCATATGTCTCAAATATATGTGTGCCATCTTCGGCTATAGTGTCTTACCATCAAAGTTCTATAGAATAACAAGAGCATTGACAATAACCTATAATCTTTAGAGGAGGGGTCTATCAGAACCTACTGATTGGCAGCTTGAAAAGAAGGTAACCCATACTTGCCACAGAGCGTTTGTTTGTTTGTTTGTTTGTTTGTTTTGATAGTCTATGGCATCTAGGAGAGGTATTATCATTATCCCACCAGTATAGACTAGCTCCTTTTATGTATGCATATATATATTTTTTGGGGAACTTCTAAAGTAGAAGATTTCCACATGGGTTATTCCTTCCCCATATTTCCTCTTTATCCTGCTCCCAGACACAGCACATTTAGTCATTCAATTTTTATCCTTCCCCTTTTCTTCCTTCATATCAGCTGACTTCCACCCCAATTCCTGAAATCCCCTATCACCCATTACTGATTTTTATAGGCATTCTAATGTAAGTACACACATATCTAAAAAATCAAAAGCTAGCATCACCCTGTGTGAGGGGGGAGAAATGCCACATTGGTGGTTGTGGGTCTGAGTTACTCCACTTGAAGTATTTCCAGGTCCCTCCAGTCACCTGTAAATTTCATAATATAAATTTTTATTTGTAGCTGAATAATATTGCAGCACATGTATAAAACATTTCCATTACCCATTCATTAGTAGGCTGCTTCTACAGTCTAGATATTAATAGAGCAGCAGTGAATATTTATAAACAAGCATTTCTATGTTAGGAGAGAGTCCTGAGGGAGTACTCCTGGGAGTGTTATAGCTGAATAATGTGGTAGACCCACTCTTAGTTTTTGAGGACCTTACACATCGAATTTCTTAGCTACTTCCCCTGTTTTCATTCAGTGAAAACAGTGAATAAGTGATTCCCTTCCCCATGTCTGTGCCAGCATTTGTTATACTTTCTTGTTGCTTTTTATCATTCTGAGAGGGGTAAGATTGTACATACACACAAACGCACTTAGAGGTTCTCACAAAAAGAACCTACAGCTGTCTAACCTGCTTACCAAAGAAGCAGAATATAAACTTTTCACAAAAGAAAATCATTTACTTTCCTATACATGATCAACAAACATACCCAGAAAGAAAAGAAAGAAACAATCCTATCTGGAATAGACTCAGAAACAGAATCTTGGGATAAATTTAACCAAAAGAAATGAAAGATTTGTGCAATAAAAAACTTTAAGATACTAAAGAAAGAAATTGAAAAGGGTATCAGGGAATGAAAGGACCACTTAGGAATTGGTAGGATTAATATTGTGAAAATTGCTAGACCAAATGCCATCTATATAGATTTAACATATTTCTCATTAAATTCACAGAAATTTTTAAAAAATCTAAATATTCATGTAGAAACACTAAAGATCCAGGATAACAAAAACAATTCTGAACAATGAGACCTCTGCTGGAGATCTCATCATCTCTGGCTCCAAGTTATCCTTCAGAGGTATGGTAATAAAAACACAGTTGTGCCAGTGTACGAATAGACTCATTGATGGATGGAATAGAGTTTAGAGCCCACATGGCACATGCTCCTATAGCTGCCTGATTTTTGACAAAGAGGACAAAGATACATATCAGGAAAAAAAAGACGCCATTTTCGACAGATAGCACTGGTCAGACTGGATGCCTACATGTAGAAGGATGAAACTTGATCGTTATGTGTCACCTTGCACAAAATTCTACCCCAAATGGGTAGAGGATCTCAACATAGAACCTGAGACCCTAGCCAGTTAGAGAGGAAACTAGGGAATATGCTTTAATTTACAAAGTGTTTTCTGAGCAGCACGGCAATTAAGAACAAAAATTAACATCTGGAAACTGAAGCACTTAATCCAGTGAAGCATACTACCAATAGGAAGACTACACAATAAAAAAAAAAATCTTTATCAGGTGTATATCAGATTGAGGGTTAATATCTAAAATACACAAAGAACTAAAAAAAAAAAAAAAAAAAAAAAAAAAAAAAAAAAAAAATCCAACATTGAGAGAAGAACCGAATTAAATATTAGGAAACAGAATGAAACAAAAAATTCTCAAGCAATGAAATATAAATGACTGAGAAATATTATTGTAAACATACAACATCCTTAGACATCAGGGAAGTGCATGATAAAACAATATTCATTAGTCATTTTCTCTTCCGTGACTTTCTAAGGTGGGACCAGCCAGGAGGCACAGGCCTCAGAAGTGGCAGGGCAGCTGGGACAGGGTCCTTTCTACCTCCATCTACACCTAGGAGGGACAGCAGATCCAAGCCCTCTCTGCACCTTTCCCATAAGCAGAGAGCCTGTTTCCAGGGTGCTCTGACCCCAGGATTCAAAAGGGATGACTGATCCACAGCTCTCTGCACATGGGTCTTACTAGAGGAGAGCTTATCTCCCAGAAGTGCTGACACAGGTTTACAGACCCACAGGAGGAACAAGATCCAGCCAGAGACAGCAAGAACATCTAACACCAGAGATCAACAGATGGTGAAAGGCAAACGCAAGAATCTTACTAACAGAAACCACGACTACTTGGCTTCATCAGAACCTAGTACTCCCACCACAGCAAGTCCTGGATATCCCAAAACACCAGAAAAGCAAGATTTGGATCTAAAATTATATCTCACAATGGTGATAGAGGAATGTATGGATCTGGAGAATATCATCCTGAGTGAGGTAACCTGATCACAAAAAAACACACATGGTATGTACTCTCTGATAAGTGGATATTAGCCCAGAAGATTGCAATACACAAAGTACAATCCACAAACCACAAGAAACTCAAGAAAAAGGAAGACCAAAGTGTGGATACTTCCTTCTTTTTTTTTTATTAGATATTTTCTTTATTTACATGTCATATGATTTCTCCTTTCCCAGTTTCCCCTCCAAACAAGACAAAACAAAACAAAACAAAAATCAACAAGAACAAACCTCTGTTGCCTCTCCCCTCCCCCTGCTTGCCACTCCACCCTCTCCCACTTATTGGCCCTGGCATTCCCCTA
>NW_022196905.1:177949493-178005413 GCF_008632895.1 Mastomys coucha | reverse complement strand
AGAGCTCCCAGGGACTAAACCACCAACCAGAGAGTACACATGGTGGGACTAATGGCTCCAGCAGCATAAGTAGCAGAGGATGGCCAAGTTGGTCATCAATGGGAGGAGAGGCCCTTGGCCGTGTGAAGGTTCTATGCCCCAGTGTAGGTGAATGCCAGGGCCAGGAAGAGGGAGAGGGTGGGTTGGTGGGCAGGGGGGAGGGGAGAGGGAACAGGGGTTTTTGGTTTTGTTTTATTTTATTTTATTTTTCTTATTTTTTTTTCGGAGGGGAAACTGGGAAAGGAAATATATGACATGTAAATAAAGAAAACATCTAATAAAAATAAATAAATAAACAGTATTCAGTGATTTACAATATAATTATTACCCATAAAACAAGACTTGCTACATTGCAAAGAATTCACATTGATGATAGGATGCTCTTCAATCACAACAGAACTAAAATAGAAAGAAATAAAAGATAATAAGTAAGCAACAGGCCAATATCCCATCCAAACACAGATGTAAGAACTAACAAATCAGAGAAAGTGAAGTTCAATAATATCTAAAAGGACATATAATAAAAAATAGTAGAGGAGAGTAAAATGATTCTAAACTCACTACAGAAATGCAATGGTCTGAAATTCAAAAATAAAACATTTTAAAAGTACAAACAAAAATACCCCACAGCTTTGTAAAAATTTGGAACTAAATTCTTTACATTATTTCATTCAAATTTTAGTAGAATGATACCATATTCAATAAGAACGACAAGATTTGTTTTAACATTTAAAAGCTAATCCATGAGCTTCACTATATCAATGGACAAAAATAGGGGAGGAGCAGTTCATGAAGCCAGACACAAAATCATATTCAGAAGAAAGCATAAAAACAAACAAAAAACTGTGCCAGGCATATTGACTCAGACCATCAATTTCCAGCACTTCCTTTGGTATCAATCAAGGGGGTGGGGGTCCCCATGTTTACTGACTCAGCCTGGGTAGACTGTACCAATAAAAGGGGCCTTGAGGGCAGCGAGAGAAAAGAGACTGAAAGGGACAGAAAAGAAGACAACTCTGAAATCCCAATGCCCTGTTTGATACAAATTGCCAGCCAATATACACCAGGACATAGATTCTGTCTCGCACCAGTCATTCACCTCTCGTGGGAAGTTGTCTGTCTCGCACCAGTCCTTCACCTCTCCTGGGAAGTTGTTTGAGCAGGTGCTGTTTGAAACCACCTTCCTGAAGTTGTGATAGCCGAAATGCCTCAAGACGTTGCCAGACATTCCCCTGGGGGTGGGGAGCAGAAATACCTTTAGCTGACAATTATCCTTAGTTTAAAAATGAACTTAACGGGATTTCTTTAGCCAAATAAAAAGCATGTAGTAAAGAATAATGTTTAAAAACTTGCAGTTAAGCACTAGTATGGTAAAAGAATAATTGTCTTTGTCTATTAAATTCAAAGCAAGCATGCTTGTTTCCATGATACTGTACAACACTGTAAGAGCAGATGCTCTACTACTGTCCAATGAAGCTATGACAAAAAGTAGATAATCAAAAATGCCTGTATTCACATACAACATAGTGATGTACCTGGAATAGTTTATGAATCTTTGAAAGGGTGATGGTACTGGTTACTATTAAGTACGGAGGTTAATATTTTACAGAATGTTAACCAATATTCAAAGCTGAATTGTATTTCGATGTAGCATCTGTAAACAACTCGAAATGCAAATTCATATACAACTTACACTCACACCAAAAGTACAATGTACTAGAGAAAATGTGATAAAAGTATATATTTTCCATTAACACCATAAAGTATTGTGAAAAAATAAAACCTAGGTTGAAATCAGAAATACACCATGCTCACAGAAGGTAAGATTCAATATCATGGCTATCAATCAGCTTCTACTCTAAATGACAATTTCAACAAAAATTTAACAGGCTATTTTTTGATAGATAAACAAATAAACTGATTTTAAAATTTCTATACTGATGCAATGGCCTAAAATTTACCCAAAACACTTTTGATAAGAACTCAGAGTTGTAGTGCTTGCAATATTGGACTTGACCATAACTATAAAGGTACAGTAATTGGCACTGCACGGCATTTCACTTAAGGTGGACAAGAAGATCAAGAGGAAAGAAGGAAAGGGCAAGAAATAAAATTTTGTAAATTTTGTCAATCATTGGCACAAATTGTCAATGTTACAAAGACAATTGCATGGACAGGACTGCCAGGAATAGTCAGGGAAAACTCAATATTCATATATTTCAGAAAATGACTTTTTTCCATACAAAAATAAACCAACTCTAAATTTTTCATGAAGCCTAAGCATCACAGGTCCCTTACAATGCAATTAGGGAAGCGACAATCCAAATTTGAGAAATAGACAAAAGTTTTAAATGGATACTTCTTTCATCAAAGACCCACAAACAAGCTCATCAACTTACCCACCCAACAAAGATGCTGACTAAGAAGACAAATAGACAGAACATTCCAGTATTGGCCATTAAGAAATGCAAATTAAACCAAGATGAGATCGACGCATGACTACACATCTACTAGGAGAGTAAAATTTCAAAGGCTTGTCAGTTTGAGTGCTGGAATGGATGTGAAGAACAAATATTCTCAGAGACTCTGATGGAAATTAAATGAGAAATCTTCCTAGGAAAATAGTTTACGAAATAAACTATTATTATAAACTAGAAGCTAGGGGGTGGGGGTGGCGCACACCTTTAATCCCAGCACTTGGGAGGCAGAGACAGGCGGATTTCTGAGTTCGAGGCCAGCCTGGTCTACAGACTGAGTTCCAAGATAGCCAGGGCTACAAAGAGAGACCCTGTCTTGAAAAACCAAAAATAATAATAATTAATAATAATAATAACAACAAACTAGAAATGGTTTCTAAAAAATAGATTAAAACTGGCCAATAAGTGATCTACCATTTACTCTTGTTACTTATGTCACAAAACTCAAGAATATATATAGTCTTGAACATAAATATCCATGGCTTTGTCCCAATCGAACTTCCCACAATGTCCCAACAGGTGAATGGATACACAAATAGTGGTTTGTCTGTTTAATGAAATACTACTAAGTAAGAGGAGAAACTGATTAAATGTAACAAAGCAATAGCAAGGATGGATCTGAAAATGATTGTGCTGAGGGAAAGAAGTCAGACACGTGTACATTTCTTGTCCATGGCCTTTCTAGAAAACACAAATTGATCTGAAGTCACAGAGAGCAAATGAGTGCTTGACTGAGAGAAACTAGACCAAGGCAGTCCAAGGGAAGCATGACAAACAAACATGAAGAAGCCTAGGGGTGACATCTGTGGTGTGGTATCATTGTGGCTGTGTGTTAGTCGCAAAGCAATCGAGTTGCAGACTTTAAATAAGTGCAGTTTCCTGTGTTAGTTACAGGTCAGAGAACTGATTAGAATATGAATGATAAATGGTAAAATCAGCTTGCATGCACGTACAGCAGGGTAGACTGGAGGTAAAAATAAAGACTTTCATAAAGAACTCCCACATAATCGTCTATGTTAAGTGTTAATCATCTTCCAATTCTTCTGCTTTTCTTGTTTTCACAAAGTGCTCACAACCATTCCACTCCTAGAGCTGTTCCAAACATGTGTGTGTAGCTTGACGTTTGATGGATTGCTAGAGACTCTGAAAAAAAATCATCAAAAAGACAGATATAATGATCAATATGGATAATTACTTAAATAGTAAAGGAAATTCTAGCTATCAGGGATCACTCATACCAGCCCTGAAGCCTAAATACTTTATAAAGTCTGGCCACCATAATTTTCAAAACTCCTAGTTACGAAGACTCAAAGTAATCCTTGCACAGGCTTAAGGGCCTGTGATAAAATAATCAAGTAAGTAAGTAGATAGATAGATAAATAAATAAATAAATAAATAAATAAATAAATAAATAAATAAAAAAGACACCAAAATCAAACAATTGAAAAGGGGAAAGGTTTGTCTTAGCTCACCTTTCAAAGTAGCAAACAACCTCATTATGACAGGGAAGTCAGACAGAAGGAAGGTGAAGCAGCTGGTCCCATTGCATCTGTAGTCAACAGAGAGCAATGTGCTCAGGCTCCCAGATGCTCAGCCTCCTTCCTCTTTATAAGATCCAGAATTGCCTGCCTGGGGGATGTTCCACCCTCAAGGACAATGGGATGGTTCACCTCCCCCATCAATTTTCATAATCAAGATAACGCCACAGGTGTGCTAAGAGGCTCAAGTCAAAGGTGACTGTAGGTTTCATCAAGTTAATAGCACTGATGTTTCACTCCTAGGAACTTGCAAAGTCACTGCTGTTAACTGGAGAACCAGATGTAGTCCTGATAGTCTGTTTTCAAGTTCTAGTGGCTTCTGTGGCCTGTCTTACCGCTAATCTAGTATAAAGAAAGGAGCGAATGTTTAGGAGAGTAAAGTGTTTAGATTTGTAAATAGAAATGGAACAGATATTTTAAACCTCTTCTATAAGCCTGAGACAGTGCTAAGCCCTTAGGAAACTACGGCATTGTCTTCACACATGTTTGCAAAAGTCTTCATAAAAACCTAGGTCTTGGATTTGCTTAGTGCCTGGCAACTAAGGATGAAAAATAAATGGGATTAAATATTTTTCAATGACTGCTTTTAATACAGAGAAAGTAAGAGTGGTGTGCTTGTTAAATGAAGTCGGTGTTAAGAAGAGTGGAGACAACTAAGGCATCCCACTGATGTATTTGAGCAGAGTTTGTAGTGTTCTCAGTGTGCACCAAAACACAGAGTACCTTGGTGATGGCATCCCTGGAATGAAGGAATTCTACCGTAAGGGACCTGACTGAGAAGCACCAATGGGGTGCTCTTGAGACACTGAAAAACCAACACCTAGCATCATTGAAGTAGAGGCAGAGATAGATGAAGACAGAGTGACACACAGGAAAGCTGTTCTAACCATACCCACTCATCTCTGCTCCAGGATTTTCCTTAAAGAAACAAATAATACACATAAATACATGCTCATGTAAATAAATATCCTGTTCTCCAATTTGTGAGTTGTGTGGAATCTGGCTATTTTTTTTTAAAAGAAGAGCTGAAACACAGAACATTTAAGAGCTCTTCTAGTTTCACACACTGATTAGTGGCCGTCAAGGGAGACAGTTAATGCAGATAAAGAAAAGCACAGAACGTAGAGGAACTGAGCTCCAGTGTAAGCTTGGCCACTTTCCATCACTTGGCTGGGAGAAAACTATTTCCTAGTACTTTATCTGTAAAATAAAAGTACAAAGAATGCTGGGAAGAGCAGTGATGGTGCAAAGATTTGAATACGAGGATAAATAGATTTTAAATAATGAATGAAGGATGGGCTTGAATTATAGCTCATGGGTAGAGTGCGTGCCTACTGGGAGGTCAATTCAACCCTTAGGACCAGAAAAGGTAAGTGGAGTTAAAAGAGGAATGTATGAATGGATGGCTAAAATTTAATTTAAATTTAAATGATCTAAATAATCATATTTGAACTTGTATGACTTTCAGCTACAATTTTAAGTTTTTCTGTCAACATGTTTTATCCGTCGAGTAAATCCATAGGGTGGGTTCATTATTCCCAGTTTTGGTCTATTTTGTATATATGCCTTTGTGAGGGGTGTGTGTGTGTGTGTGTGTGTGTGTGTGTGTGTGTGTGTGCTTATGTACGTACATGTTCTATGATGACAACATTTGTATCATTGTTCTTGTGCCATTTTTCTTGATTTAATCAAACTTCCTCTCTCGGGACTTGAACTCATTAAGTAGAGCCAGCCAGTGAGCTCCCAGAATTCAGCTGTGTCTGCCTTACCTGTGTTGATATATCAGGCGTGCACCACCATACCCAACTATTTTTAGGTGGGTTCTGGATATTGCACTCAGAACCTTTTATCGCTCAGTGTAGCAAGCACTTCAGTGACTGGGATATCTCTGCGACCTTTTTTTCTTTTTTCTTTTTCTTTTTTTCTTGTTGGCATATGGTCTTTCTATGAAGAATAAGCTAGCCTTATACTCCTATCCTGTCGTTCAAGAGCTGCAGTTGCAGACCTTTGTCACCATGGCAAGCCCTGCTAGTATGTTGATGTTTGAATGCATCTCATGTTCCAGTTTGCGCATGGCTTAAACCTGGTTTTGCTCTTTGGCTGTCCTCTAAATTGTGTTTTCAGTTGCTTTTGAGATACGTCTGTTGTCCAGAGAAGAAAGGTGCGGTAGCTCTAACATCATACTTTGTCAAGTTATCACCTGCACAGTGTTGTCAGAGAAACAAAAGGCGGCCATTATGATATCGGAGGACCTGCATGCATTTGTAGAACTTAGGACCACCTGAGAATATATGCAAACAGTGACAAACCACTTAAAGTTCAGCTAAGAGGACAGCTGCTGAGACATGCAGGCGTAATATCTCCTGCATCTCGTTATGTGGTGGTATACTTATTTCTTACTTGGATATTGGAATTATTCTTACATTACATATTTTACATTGTTGACAACCTAAAAATCTACAACCCTCACACAGAGTCAATAATTAGATTCATCTAATCACTAACCATTTTTTTAAAGGACTGGTTAAGTCACCAAGAGCTATAGAACGAACCTTTTAAATGTAACTAAAATGAAAGGGAAAGATTATTGGGTAGTTTCAACTAAATACGATAAATGGACAGATGCTGTTTCCTGTTTCTCTGGTGTAAACAAGGAAGCTGTCCCACTGGCCTGGCCACAACCTACATGTCCCTAGGCCACTGTCTGTTTTACCCTTCCACTTTCCCTGAGGGAGAATTCTGGGTCATAAAAGAGACTCAGTATGAATTCTTTCCAGAAATGATTTGAGCTCTGCGTTTGTGACATCTTATTATAAGACAAGCTAACATCTATTATTAATTGATGCACTAATTAAAGCCATATTCGCAGTTTCCATTAGCTTATTCCTTAAATTCTCCAGAGTTGGCTGTCTGGTTTTAATCAAAACCAAATGGTAGTCCAAGCTCCCAGGCTGGGGCAGCTAGGAGGAAGTCATGCAGTGGAGGCACAAAAGCAGAAAAGATAAACAGATGAGAGTTCACAAGCTGTCTGGGGAAGGATGCGTACACTCTGCTAGCCACTTCAGAGATGTGATTGAGAGACTCCGCCATGCCGGAGGAAGGATCGCAAGGGTCTAATGTCAGCAGGACTCTAACTTGATCAAGATGGAGCCTGCCTTCTGCCTGTCCAGCCTTTCCAGCCTTGGTTGTCTGTAACTGGAGGATCCCTGACTGGAGGTAAGGAGGTTTCATGTGCTGTAACACAAACCACTGTGTTCTGTTCAGAATTCTGGGGATGAAAGAGAGAGGAGAAAATGCTCTGCTTCTTGGATTCTCCGGATGTTACTTACAGATTTTTTTTCTCAAGTCCAAGATGTAAAATTTTAAGTTATTTTTTTAAAGGTTCTAAACTTTAGAAGAATTACGGTATTCCAAGGCTCAGACTTCATCTAACTGTCTCAGAAAACTTGTGAAATGAGAGTTAGGAATAAGGGTTCTCCATTTACCACAGTAGAAAGGCTGTGTGTGGAGGGGAGAGCTGCGCTTTCTTTCTCCCTTGTTTTCCATGAGCCCTGTGGGATAGGAAGGACTCTAGGACTTTCTGACGCTGGCTAATCATCTCAAGAGCTTTGACAAACTCACTTCAGTTCTGTGTAAAATCAGAGCTTCAACGCCCAGGCGGCTCGGCTCTGCCCCTCCCCTCGGCTTCGTGCAGGCTTTCTCACATGCAAACTTCTCAGAGGCAGGAAATACTTTGCAGGCAATCTGGGCCTGCTTGTGGAGGCCCCTCTCGCAAAACATCAGTCTGCATTTAGAAGACAGAAGTCACTAGGAACGCCTTGACAGGATCCGGCATTAGCTGAGACTCCCTCCAGCTGCAGAGGGTGTTTTTGTTAGAATCACACACCGCGTTAAGGAGAACTGCTTAGACTAGAGCCCGTGACCTCAGCCAGAAATGTGAACTTAAGATTTTGGAGACGCTAACCGGACAGATTCTTCTCCTAGCCTAGCTGGAACAGCATCATGCCTTGGCGGTAACAGCAACTCCTGGTCCAGGTAAGAGGCTGCTACGACTGTCATGTAGGAGATGGAGCTGGGAAACCTTGGCATCTTCAGCCAGCTGTTGACTGCTTTCAGAGCTGAGCCCTGAAAAGCAGAATGGGAAAATGTGTAGTCAGTAGAAAGCTGTGAGTCAGTCTTTTTAGCAAAATGTCATTTCTAAAATATGCTCCACGTAGCTCGAGTCTCTTTCCCCATACAGAAATGTTTTATTCTGATTTCTTTCTATTCTTAACTTACTGACCAATCCATCTACAGCACGCTGCTGTTGATAGCTGTAGCATATCTTGAGGCCAATGAATCTTCTCATATTGAAGTGTGAAACTTTAGGAAATCCTTCCTGCTTTCTGTTTTCCCAACAAAAAGAGTACATAACATTATAACTTTTTTTTGCTTAATAATGAACTTTCAAACAAAAATCGGTGTCTTACTGAAAACTCTGAAGATCAAATTCTTTAGTATTCCCCCCAACTAGTTTCTGTCACATATCCAATTACTAACACACAACTTAAATTGTTATTTTAAGAGAAGTAATGACATACACGTTTACAAGTTATTTCTGTCTTGGCATGTTTAATTTCAGTTTGGGACTTTACGTGTCAGAATTGGGTTTTGTTTACATTAAACTTGGATTCGCCGCTCAGAGCTCAAGTTGTATGAACACTCTGTGTTACTGAAGCAGAGCTGTACATTCACCATCCATTCGTATTTCATGTCATTGTGAAGTCATATTGTCACCATGCTTCAACCGTTTAAATTGTCTTAATGGTTAAATGTGTGATCCAGGAGTAAATAAATGTAGCAATGGCTGATATAACCCAGAGTTACAATAACAAAGATGATGTTATATTTAGAAGGAAATTATTTTTGGAAAATTGTATGGAGTAGTATGCAAAGAAAACAAACATTCCTGCCTATCTCCAAATCTATGAACCAAACTCAGGAAGTGAAGGCTGGATGGAGGACAGGTTTGCCGATTGGATGTTAATAAGGATGTCAATCATAAACTCCTATAAAGGATAAGATGGTCATTTGCTGTGTTAGCTAATAGAAAATTTAATTTCTAGCCTAGAATGATTTATATGGATGCTTTGCTATTGTTGCTAACAATTTAAGCTTTGTTAAGTCCTTTAAAAATGAGGAAAAACAGATTTTAATATGTAGAAAGTGAAATTCTGGTGAGGCTTTAGGAGAATAGACCTGTGGCAGAGCAATTGTCTACTATGTGCAAGGCCCTGGGTCTGAAATATTTTACAAAAACAACCCAGTAGAATGCCAGGGAAAGAAAGAGCATTAAGTATCACTCTCTGGTGTTGTCAGCGATCACCAACAAGGAAGTTGAGGAATAGCTTTCAAAAGTGTCCTCTACAAGGTCATACTGGTGGCTAGGACAGGAGAGGACAGTGGAACCATGGTCCCTGCCTCTTGTGTTATGGTCTTTATACCACAGACCTTGCTCTCAGATAATAACTATGCACAAAAAAGTATCATCCTGTCCACCTAACAGGAAGCTAACTCTCAAAAAGGAAATTAGAATTCTCCTTCTTAAAAAAAAAAATCAAACTTGCTGATTACCACCATTTTCTCAATGGCTAAGATTTCTTAAAAGGACCCATTAGGCTCTCATCTCAGACTTTAGAGTTAGCTGCCTTTTTAAAGACTATTTGGTTAAATCTTATTCTTAGGTCAAGCCAGTCAACCTATATACTATAATGATAGGCAATTTAAAACCAGTGTTTCTTTCAAGAAAATGACCTAACTAGGAACTTGCTCATTTCATAACCTTATACTCAACCTGCATAGTAAACGTGTTATCCCCACCAATGACCTTCAGATGGAGTTTTAAGACCCTCAGTTATAATAATCTCAAGACTCTTAACAATCTCTCTATTATCTCAGTTAAATACTTCTGAGCCCCATTTCCAATTCTAAGAGCCAAGACGCTATATGTCCATAAGAAAATGTAAGTGTAAATTCTACAACTGTTTTCTACCTTTGATCCACACATCTACTCTATGGCTTCCATAATATTCTCCAGTACAGTGGTTCTCAACCCTCCTAATGCTGGGACAGTTTAAGACAGTTCCTCATGTTGTGCTGACCCCCAACCATAAAATTAATTTGTTGCTACTTCACAACTGTAATTTTGCCACTGTTATGAATACTAATACAAATATCTGATATGGAAAAAAAAAGATATATGACTCCTGAAGGGTCACAACCCATAGGTTGAGAATCCTGCTCTAGACATGTACTAGGTACCTCTTTTACATTATGTAAGGACTGACAAGGGAGACGTCAAGTGAGAGTTGGCTAGATCCTCTGTGGCATACATCCTTTCCTACAGCACATGTGTGCTGCAGCAATGTCCTTTCCAGGCAAAAGATTTTCCCATGAAACTAATGTGTTCTGTTTCTAATGGGTGTCCTTTCCTTAGAGCAGGGCTCTTCAACCTTCCTACTGCTGTGACCCCTTAATGCAGCCCCTCATGTTGTGGCGACCCCCAATCATAAAATCATCTTGTTACTGCTTTGTGATTTTGCTCCAGGGACAAATTGTAATATAGATAGCTGATATGCAGAATATCTGATGTGCGACCACGGTGAAACAGTCTTTCTGGGGTTGAAACCCACAGATTGAGAACCACTGCCTTAGACTGTGCTATGGGGCTGTCTGGTTTTTTTTTTTTTTGAGGGGAGTTCCTAATATTGACACCCACAATGCTCAAAACTCTCTCCTGCGGCCATCACACTGCATTGCAGTAGACTAGGTACCTAGCTTCAGGCTCGCTGGAATGCCATGAACAGGGAACAGTGTTCATTTCTGCACTCTGAAGGGAGTTCTCATTGACAGAAAGGAGGCTGCCCTAACCCTTTCAAACCTTTCCATACGGTACACGGAGCTGCCCGTTCCTGGGATGAGCTTAATCTTATTTACTGGTAAGTGGTTCATGGACTTAAAATCGGTCTAAAGCAGGTCATTTCTGAGCTCCCACCTGTTTTTATTTGTTTCTTCTTGGAAAATGAAAAAATTTCTATTGCCTTGCAATGAGAACTACCATTTTAAACCACTTGCTATAGGGAGGTATGGGTGATATCTCACACATGATTGATTCCTAAGATTTTATTTAAGCATAATCATTAAATACCAATAGGTCTGTATAAGAATAGGTTTCTTGAAGGTAAAACTAAACCAAAAAAGCCTGCAGAGAATTGCCCTTCTTGATCAGCTTTGAGATGTTAAAGAGTTTACTACTCTGGATCTTCTCTAGCTTTAAACTACCTGTCAGCTTAAGAGTTTTGGGAAGTACATGGGCTTAAAAGAAGCTTTTTAAAGAAGTTTTCAAAGAAGCTTTTTAAAAAATGAAATCAAATTTTAGACACTGAAAGCTTAGTAAAAGAAGACTGATTTCATTCAATGGAGAATAAGGCGCTTATATACATGACCTTGAAAACGTTGACAGGAAAGCACATGTAAAATGAAATTTCTAACGAGGAAGCAGTAGAGATTCATCATAAGAATCTTCCCATAAGCTGAGGTGAATGCATAGAAATGAGCAGCAGTTGGTTGCACATCTCAAGCAGTTCTAGTGTATAGAACTCCCAGAGCATCTTAGCCATGCAATTCAGGTAAATGAGAGAGATACTGAAAAGAAAGTAGCAAAAGTAGGAAGATCAAAGACCAAACTTGGAAAGTTCATTTTCATTCCAAGCAACTAAAAGCACCTCTAACCCATCAGGAATTATCAATACCTGTTTGTCGGTAGGTTGTGGAATGAATGGAAGCCAAGGGGACAGAGGAAAAACAAAAACAGGGTTGCAGAATGTTAATATGTGAGAGCTGGACTTGGACTCTAGTCTCTGGACTTCCCAAAATGATAGACTAATACTTGTTAAAGAGGAAGAAAAATAAGTGGCTGGCAGAAGCAATCAGAAGCTAAGGTCAGAGGTTAACAACACTCTTGTAAGATGACATTACAATTCACACAGAACCAGAAGCACAAACTTCCAGAAATAGTGAGAAATGAAAGTTTATGTGAGGCAGCGTGAGAGGAGCTACATGCTTTCCCAGTGTAAGTAGGACAAGGTACTGAAGGAATCCTGAAGGATTCAGAGCACTGACTGATTCCATCTCTGCTACTCAATGCTCCCTGATTTGGGTCAACCTGATTCGCATTTTGATGTAGCACATCCATACTGAAATAGCATGAGCCAGCAAGGGGAATTCCAGTTCATACTCAGCTCTGATTCTTCAGCTAACATCAGCTGGAAGAGTCCTCATGAAATCATCTCCTCCTGGTCCTCCTCACCCCACATCACCATCCCTGAGCATCCGCTGAGTGCCTGAACAGTGCCTTTAATTAAGCACCCTTTCCATTCTTTTAAATCATGTTACATTACTGCATTATTGTGTTCTTACCAATTTTTGATGGTAGGTATGGGGAAAGCAAGATTCAAATGATTTAAGAAACAACTGAAATTTCCAGGGGGAAAACATGCTTTAACAAATATCTTGCCTACACAATACACACACACACACACACACACACAGAGAGAGAGAGAGAGAGAGAGAGAGAGAGACAGAGAGAGACAGAGACAGAGACACAGAGACACAGAGACACAGAGAGAGAGACAGAGACACAGAGACACAGAGACACAGAGAGAGAGAGAGAAAGACAGAGAGACAGAGACACAGACACACACACACACACACACACACAGAGAGAGAGAGAGAGAGAGAGAGAGAGAGAGAGACAGAGAGAGAGACAGAGACAGAGACACAGAGACACAGAGACACAGAGAGAGAGAGACAGAGACACAGAGACACAGAGACACAGAGAGAGAGAGAAAGACAGAGAGACAGAGACACAGACACACACACACACAGAGAGAGAGAGAGAGAGAGAGAGAGAGAGAGAGAGAGACAGAGAGAGAGACAGAGACAGAGACACAGAGACACAGAGACACAGAGAGAGAGAGACAGAGACACAGAGACACAGAGAGAGAGAGAGAAAGACAGAGAGACAGAGACACAGACACACACACACACACACACACACACACACAGAGAGAGAGAGAGAGAGAGAGAGAGAGAGAGAAAGGTCCTTGTTTACTTAAAGGTTCACTATACCTGGTACATTTTATATGTTTGATAAATGGAAGCCTTTTTTATAATTACCATTATCATTATCATCAAAAGTTTTAATGTTCATAATATTACTTCACTATCTAGAAAGCTATCCAGTGACAAAACATGGCTCCAGTGTATATTCACTCATAGATAGGTAAATACGGTGGAATTATATAGACTACATATGAAAGACTGAAGTTGAAATCTAAAGTGTTGGCCCCTGACAGGATAGTGAGCTGATGGAAGGAGGTAAACTCAAAGAATTTCTCCTTGATTTCAGTGGAGGTTGTGCTAGTGCTTATGGAACAGCTTAAGCTCAGTTTCCTGGAGCCACCTGCTCATCTAAGCACCTGTGTCAATGGTGCCGTGTGTGTCCTGTATCTCTTATCCACACTGAGTGATGGCTATTTCTACTGCAAGAGAGTTCCTAGAAATGATAACCAAGCTAAAAATAAAGCGACCACTTAGAGCAGAGCCATATCTCAGTATGATGATGATAAAGCCTTATAACCCGTGTTCCTTGTTGGACAGAAATATCTCTTTATAAAGAGGCAAAACCATGTGTGACTCATGAATAATAGCCAAAGGTGAGGAGGAGCAAGTTTGCAACAGAAAGCTTTACTCTTAAGTTCTTCTTGGTTACATGAAAATTTCCACCTGAGACAAGTTCAGAGTAAAGACACTAATTGTGAGATATTTTAGAACAGTGGTTCTCAACCTGTGGGCTGCTACCCCTTGCAGGGGTCAAAAGATCTTTTTCCCAGGAGTAGCCTAAGTCCATTGGAAACACAGACATTATGAACCATAGCAGGAGGACAATTACAGCTATGTAGTTATGGTTGGAGGTCTCTACAACATGAACTGTATTAAAGGCTCTCAGCATTAGAATGATTGAGAACTACTGTTCTAGAGAAAAGAGATAGTAAAGATAGTCAAGTCACTATCCATTAATAAGTTTAATTTCAAAAATCAACTAAGGTACTGTGTGCTTCTAAATGTTCTAAATGCATGCTTCTAAAGAGGGAGGAAAATTCATAGAAATCTACAAAAATAGTAGGGTCTAGGAAGTGCTACTTCCACAAGGCATACAGTCACTCCTGACTGATAATCCTGGGATCTCTTGGAAGCCGCATGCTCCCAGCACTCTCTTCCTGATAGCAAGTAGAAGACCATGAAATGTTCCAAGGTTTCCTCAAATTACGTGTGGGATGCTTATGAAAAAAATGTTAGGCGAGTCCGCAAAGCTGGCGGCCCTGAGCTGTAAAGTGGGTGTGAGACAAGTGTTGCCAGATCTGAACTCCTCCCTGCAAGGAAATTAGACCCTGCTCAGGAGCCGGGACGTAAAAAACAGGGCACATCCAAAATAATAGCCTACCATTTTGCAACAACCTGTTCTTTTCCCATGAGTAGACTTCTAGTCGGTCGAAAGGGTTAATTTTGAAATTTCCCTAGTTCCTGGAGTAATTCTATTCTGAGAGCAGAGGATGTGAAAAACCTTTCCAAATCTAGGAGAAGCTCCAAGGTATGCGTTAAATAAGTTACCACTGAAGAGCTAGTTTTCATTCTGGTGCCTACTTTATTTTCCTTCCAAAACCCAAAATTAACAGCCATGACAAAACATCCCTTGGAAGCAGCGATGGGCTATTTAAACCTGTCGTAGGTAGCTTGTTTTATAATTTACTAAAGTTAAATTTTTGAGGCTCTCCAGACATGGAGACATGGAAGCTATTTCATATATACTATTTTTAACTTTACAGAGCAATTTACCAATAAAGAATCTTAACAAGAGCTGATGTTTCTTACTAACAGCTAATGAAGCATAATGAATACACTCTGAATAAAGTATGAGAGTATTTGCCTGCCATTCTTTGACATGGGTGTAACTCCATGAAATTTCTCCCCTTTATCGTAACCTATATAATTCTATTTTTCCAGTTTAGTTTATGCAGTCATTTCTAGGAGAGACTGTTTAACAGCAGAATTCGTTGTATTGTCTCTGAACCCATCTATCCCTTTTCAGTGACGTTCTCTGAGCCACAGATGCAGTAGCTGTGATGTAGCTGTATCTATTCAGTCTGGGCTCCACATGCTCTCTTGATCTCTGCACTGTGTCCAGTTGAGGTTCTCTGTGGTGTTCTGAATTCTGGGAAGAGGTCAGTTAACCTCTCCCAGGGATGAATCCCTTAACCTCTCCCAGGGATGAATCCCCTTCTACTTTTCCCAGGCAGAGTGGTCAGCCTTGAAAACACAAGCATATCGACAACTAGGACAAACACAGCAGGTTGTAGCTATATATTTATGGACATACACATAATAAATACCGTCAAAGAAGTAGAGGCCATCAACTTATGAGTTGCAGGGGAATGGGAGGAATGTGAAGGAAGAAGGGGGAAGAAGGGGGAAGTGACAGAACTTTATTCCAACAAGACAATTTTAAAATAATAATTATTAATGTGTAAAAGAATGTAGGCAATGTTTCTGTGAGAGATTAAGATGTACACTGCTGATAAAGGAAGGACAAGCTTCATGACATTATTTAAATTTTCTCTCTCCTATAACCCTATTCTACCTTTCTCAACCATGGATTCAGTGACATGAATATCTATGGGAAAAGCGCTATTTTTTTTTCCTAGATGTTGGCTGCCTTGCGAAACTCCTAGAAATTTATTTAGAGGTGTCCTATTACTTTTGCTGTTTGTGTACTCACATATTGGACTTAAGAGAAAATCATATCTGCTATAAGTTCTCTATGAACATAAACAGTTTGTCTAAATTCTTTCAGTTTGGTCCTGAAAAAGATTACTCTTCATATTATCATTGAGTGTGTGTCCCAAAAGTCACAATCTGGATAATTTGTTTGTGTTGATATGCTCGTCAATGAATAAATAAATAAATAAATAAACCCCTGTTGTCCACACTAGCTCATTGTGATGTAGCACTAACTTACTGACATTAGTCATTGTGCACTGGAAGGATTGATTTCTAGTGCAATTATGTCTGTTTCTAAACAGGTGTCTAATGACTTTGATTTGAGTAAGTCTGCAGGGACCATGGACTGTTCACAAATGTGACTTCTATCTCATATAGAAGTCATATCTTCATATCTCACATATCTACCTTCCATGCTAGAACTTGTCTGGGTTGAGCTTGCAAAGGTGTGCATACTGCCACAGATGCTAGAGCTTCGTATGTCCAGCTGCCCTGCTGTGTCTGGAGAACACTGTTTTCTAAGGCTGACCACCACTCTGCCTCTCACAATCATACAACCTCCTCTTTGAAAAACCCTGGCCTGGTCAGGAAGGAATGTGATATACAGATGTCCCCTTCAGGCCTGAGCACGCCACAGTCTTTAGATTTTATTCTGTGAACCAAGACCAATTGCTGTTTGCCGTCTTAGTTAGGATTTAGTATAAGAAAACAAACACCTTCTCTGATGAGTGTTGAGAACCTTTTAAAATAGTAATAAGTCAGTTTAATACTATAACCATCTAACAGAATAGTGGTATTAGACTCTCCACTTCAGCTCATGACCTACCTAGGCACAGGTTCTTGGACCAAATAGCAGTGCCAATATGTAATTCACAAAATCCTATGAACACGGTTATTTCCCATTTTTTGCATCAGTATTGATTATTTTAACCATATAAACAATATACACATTTTGCAAGTATCGTGGATTGTATTTCCTTTCATTATAAAATTGTTTTTCATAGAGTTGATAACTGGTTCCTCTAGTGTTCCCTGGAATTCTTGTTATTAATAATTCTTCCACCCAAATTACCTCTCATTGCTATACATTCTCAGCATACACACTTTTATATTTCCTTTTAAAGATATTTTTCTTAGCTATATCTCTTAACAGAAACTCACTATATGAATTCCGTCATAGAAACTCTGTTGCACAGGCATTCACACTTAGTTCTTGGCTTTCACCTTGCATGTCTGACTCTCTGGTCAATTCCAAAAATATGTTTTGGAGCAGAAACAAATTCCTATGCAAGATTTTAAAGACATATTTGTGTGCCATCTTATCTCCAGTGTTAATTCTGAGAAATCTAGCACCATCTCCATTCAGGATTTCTAAAATATAACCTTCTATTTCTCTGGAAGCATTAAAAATCTGTGTTTTCTGTTCTGTGTTCTGAAATCTCATTGTGATGCTTCTGAACATAGCCAGTTTTTATTCTTTTGTTCTACTGTGTTGATCATGATTCTCTTTGCTCTGAAAACTTGATCATTAGTCCCAGGAGGCTGTCTAATTTTAAAATCATTACCCAGAGGATTGGAAGGGTAAGTCAGGAGTTAAAAGTAGGTACCATTCTTTCAGAGCACCCGACTTTGATACCCAGCACCCACATTAGTTGATTCACAGTTACTGTAACTCCAAGTCCTCTGGCCTCTGTGAGCACTTACACACACACACACACACACACACACACACACACACACATACACACACATGCACACACACACACACATACACACACAAAGGCTCACACACAAATATACACACATGCACACACACACAGGCACACACATACACACGCACACACACACACACACACACATAAACACACATGCACACACACAGGCTCACACACACATATACACACATGCACACACACACATACACACATATATAATATACACACACAGGCACACATACACACACACTGGCACACACACACACACACAGACACACACACACAGACACACATACAGGCACACACACACATACACATACACAGGCACCTACACACACATACACACACACAGGCACACACACACATACACACACACAGGCACACACACATGCACACACACACAGGCACACACATACATGCACACACTTAATCTTTTAAAAAACAGTCTTAAAAAGGTAGTACACAGAGTAATTGACTTTATTATACACCATTCACAGATCCATATAATGGACTTGGCTTATATTTTTCTCTGGAGAAAAGATTCCCTTCAATTGTTATGAAATTCTTCAAGGGATTGACATTTCTCTCTGGACTAATGAATTTTGAAATTAAAATAATGTTCTAGCACTTGTTACTGAATCTATTTTATCTTTCCAAAGAGTATCCTATAATAGTAAGTCTCTGGGAGCAGAAGAAAGATTTCGCCCATCAAGTAGAAAACTACCAAACTTTCCATTAGACTTAAATGTTGTAAAGAAAAAAAATGATCCAGGAAATATTTCACTCTGTGAGGATTTCTCTAGCACATCTTCCACACCCAACATCACTTTCTATTAAAAAAAGAAGAGAGCAAAGGAAATGGGGAAGGGGCTAGAGGATGATGCTCCCAACTCATGTGAAAAATTTCATAGTATTAATATTCATCAATGATGGCATTTTCTGTTTATATGAGTATCTTTCAAAAAAATCAAAAGGTGCAACCAAAAAGACAAAATACAACATTTACACTTCTATTCTCTGTGTCCAGCACAATGTCTATCATTCTTTAGATAGTGAATGAAGTTTTCATAGTGGTTGTGCTTGCACTACTGTCTGCCGGATACTACACACACTGATCTAGCCACAAGGCTTTGTTTATGTCTTCTTGCATGATGCAGAGTTGACAATAGTCAATGAAATTTCTTTTATTTGGCAGAGGAAATTATAAGTGGTATGAGTATTTCAAAACTAGGTGTAAACTACAGTGTTTACTGTATGACAAATATGACCAATTAGCCAGTCATTCTCCACTGCACTCTCTCCACTTCTCATTTTTAGATACCGTAATAGTTAATGGTGTTTAATTCTGAAATATGTATTGCATCATGAGATGTTTATGTTAAGGAGTAGTAGTATGGAATAATTCTAATGATAAATTTTAAATCACTTTCTGTCTATACATCCTATGCATTAATATTACAAAGAGTGCCTTTACACAACTCACGACAATTTTCTAGGTCATCTACATGACTAGAGGTGCCTAGAGTCCCCAGTAACATGAACACATTGGTGTTTGAACACATGCATTTCAGAAGTAAAAATTCATATGGAGATTCACTTTATAAAATCAACACCCTAGAAATGACCTACACTTTTCCAGACCTTCCATCTGAATTCTCAGCAGCTGAGCTCATTTTTTAATAAAACTGCATAAAAGAATTAGGGAAAATATAACCAAAATATGTAGAATAGTGCTCTAGAGTTTGCATAATAATTTTAAATAAGACAGCATGATACAGAATCCCTCAGGGAAAGTCAGGCCTTTTAAAAAGAACACATCTTATGGCATGGATTTTAGTCAATTCAGATGATTTCTAAAACCAGGCTTGTATGCTCAGATGCAGTGTCAATATTGCAATGTTTCAATTTACTAATAATCTCCCAGGCTTTAGGTGGAAGATTTATTTAACTATGAATTAAAAATGAATTTAAATAAGGACTGTGTATAGAAAGGTGATGGAAATGAAATGTTTTAACATCTACCAGACCACAGACTATGGAACAGGTGTTGAAAATCTAATGATGATTATCAGAATGACAAGTAGGAAATATAGGAAATATTTTGTCCTAAAATAGATGGAATAGGGACATAAAAATGGTTTTTAAATACTCTAAAAAGCCTGAATCAGAAATGAGGCCAGAGCTATACTATATTGAACCTAACTAATTTAGAATCTCTGTGTGCTGATAAATCATCTAGGAATTTGTTGAACTACTATCCTTCGACATGATAAGAATACTTACCTCCTTGCCATGGTTCAGTAAAATAAGTTAAAACCATCACAAGTTCTTAGGAGGAAAAAAAACTGTGTATTGATTTTTCAGATTTAGCTCAAAGTTTCTGAAGAGCTCAGAGAACTGGTTTTCTCCTTAGAAAAAGATATAAAGCCAGAATTCAGGCTCAACCTAAACATAAATGAGGCTTAGGAATGACACAGTAATACCACTTGGCATTTCTTAAGTTAGCCTGTTCCTTCTATGTTGGATCAAAATAAGGAAAGAAAGCGCCTAAGACAGAACCACCCTATTACAACCCCAATTCGCCCATGAAAGCAGAAATGTTCTGGCTTGCATCTCAGCATTTTTTTTCCCACTTTCCGTAGCCTCCCACACTATAATGACTTATGCATGGAATTCAGAAGCTTTATATTTTTCTTCTCAGTGCAAGCAAGGTGAATGCCAACGTGGAAAATGTGATGGCCAATTTCAAAGATGGCTACAGATCTCTGAAGGAACCAGAAAGTATCCAGAAGGATATTTGGTCTGACCTGGGTACCAACATGCTGGAGCATCTTCATCCCACCCTTTCTTTACAGGGTGGGACTATTTACCTTCCAAGCATGTGCTTAGCAGGAATAACTTGGAATTTTTGGTGGGGAGTCAGAGACCTTTTCAAAAGATGGGATTGAAGCCAGCCCAGCAGTTAATCTGGTTTATGGCTAAGAGCAACATTATATGCTGGCAGTTCCCGTGCAGAGCAGAAACTGAAAAAATAGCTGCTTTTTCAATGGGAGTTTTCATTCACAGTCTAGAGATTTGTTTTCACTGTAGATTGACACTTGGGTTAGTCAACTTTCAAAGGTTGACTTTAACATGGATAGAACTTGTTTGTTTAACTAGTTTAAACAATTCAAGGTAGAAGGATGGGGATCTGGAAAGTTCTTATATTCTGACCTTACCTATCTTGCATGTGATTTTGTTGCTTAAATTTATAAGGTCCAAATCCTAGCAGAAATCTACTAACATCTTTACAAAAAGAAAGAGGGAGAGAGATAGAGAGAGAGAGAGAGAGAGAGAGAGAGGGAGAGGGAGAGGGAGAGGTAGAGGGAGAGGGAGAGGGAGAGGGAGAGAGAGGAGACAGAAAGACAGAGAGATAGAGACAGAGAAATAGAGAAACAGAGAGATAGAGAGAAAGAGAGAAACAGAGAGATAGAGAGAAAGAGAGAAACAGAGAGCTAGAGAGAGAATGAGAGAGAGAGAGAGAGAAAGAAAGAGAGAGAGAGAGAGAGAGAGAGAGAGAGAATGAGACTTGAGCATTTGAAAACTGGTCCTAATGTTCTCACATCTCCTTGTTGGTACACTTGACATCCTTCATGGGGTTAGAGTTCATGCACAGTAAAGACATGATAAAGCCTAAATATCACAATTCTATGGAGACAATGAACTTCCTTGGTTATTCGAACCTTGGTCTTAGACACTTACCTAATTTAAACATTGGCTCACATTCTAAATCAATCATTTTGAACGTGTACACACTATTCTAGGCTTTGATAATACTGCAATGATATTAGTAATGGCAGAAAATAAATGTATGCCTAGAAGTATCTGTTCAAAAGCCTGATAGTGGAATACATCATGCTTTCTTACCCATGAATTGTGAGTTAATATGAACTACCCTGTATTGTTCTGCTTCTTTGTCACTCCCTTGGGTAGAGACATCCTGGTCACTGGGACTTGACCGGTATGAGTTCTTTTACTAATGAGTTCATACACTAATGCATTGCACATGCTGTCTCCATTGCTCAAGTGTTGCAGGACTGGTTCCCTGGTGGCCTTTTTTTCAATTCAAACCAAGCAGCAAATCAATTTCCTTAATGGCTTTTGTTCACTAAAGTAAACCGGGAAAGCACGCGAAGCCAGAGCAACAAGTTAGTTTTTCCAGTGAATTTTATTAAGCATCGCAGTCCAAATATTTTCTTAACAGAGCTTAAAATGTTTGAGTACTTATATCTTTCTTCATTAATAAACCAGTCCAATTGGTTTTGGAAGTACTGATAAACTTTTACTAAAAATACTAAATGCAAATTTTTCTCTAATATTAGACTGCCTCTAAGAAATATACCCATAGTTTTATTAAATAAAGCTTTGCATTATTTCTTACTTCTGTTTCACAGCACAGATTAGATTCTTTGCCATGAAATATAGATTATGTTGGAAATGTATCTATAACAGCATATTTTCAATTCTTTCACAGTTGACAACATGGCAGATCACACTCTCTTCCTTGATCCATGAATTTGAAATCTTCTTTCCCTGGCTTCCACCCCTTTGAGTGTCATATGGAATGCATCTCCTTGTCTGCTGTTAAACTATGATGACATGTCTGTAGCCATCAGAAAGAGGAGCTGGGAAGAGCATGTGACCCAGCAGACTGAAGAACCTTTTAATTCTGATGAGTATGACATAGCATGTCATCACGGACTGGCATCCGACAGCTTGGAGGGAAGGATGGAAAAAGATGCAATCTTAAATGTGGACCATAAAGAGAAGTGTATCTCTCTACCAGACCGCTGTTGTGGGTCAGAGACAAGAGACCTTCCTGGGAGGCCAATGGGGCACATTTCACAGGAGGTCGAAGAAAGTGACAGCCAGGAAGGGGAAGAGCAGTTTCTATCACTAGAGGCCAGCACAGAAACACTAGTGCACATTTCTGATGAGGATACTGATTCTGATCTACACCTTATCAATGACTCACAGATTTTAACTCCACAAAGACATGAAAGAGACAGCCAAGATAGTGTCAAAGGAGCAGGCTCCTGCGAGAAGACTCTGTCCACCATGCCAAGTAGTCAAGATTCTCATAATACCTGGAGTGGGGCTGGTGAAGCTGATATGTCTCCAGCAGAAGGAAGTGGAGAAAGCAAAGGTGTTGAGGCTATCAGCAAAAGCCTGGAGCTTTGTAAGAGTACAAGTGCAAATGAAACAAAAGATGTGCTCAAAATAAACACATTCCAGTCTTTGAATGTAGAAGATGACATCACTCCTAAGGCACTACTACTTGATTCTTCAGTATTCTCGAAAGACGTCACACCTGAGACACAAATGCTTGATTCTACAGTCACCACTCAACAACACAGGAAACCCGACTTCCCTAAAGATGACCAGGAAGATAATCAGCACCATGTTGTAGAAGAAGACTTCTTAGCAACTCCTTATGCAGACAGAGGGCTGCCATTATTAAAAGCAGATTGCGGAAGTTACCTTCTGCAGCCTCCTTCCTGCCCTGGTGGGATGTCAGCAGAAAATGACCTGGAGAAGAGTGGGTTCTCAGATTATCCAAACAAAAGCACTCTTGGGGTCAGCAGGGAAGATGGCATGCAGTGTTTACACTTAAGGGGCCCAGTGACCACCCAGGAGACCACAGACAATCAAGTCAGACTGCGCAAGAGAAAGGTAAGCCTCACATGTAGATCATCTGGTTTTTTGAAGTGTTGTAAATATCTTTATTTTCATAACTCATGGATGTGCTTGGGCTGAAAAGGATGCACAGATGTTTTGCTTGATTTTGTTGTTTTTAACCCTGTCATGTAGCTAGTACAATTTAAAGCCTTTCGCTTGATAAAACCATGAAACTATGCGAGAGTTGACATACAATAATCTTACAGTTTCACTAACAACATTGCAATGGTTTGTGGCTCTTTAAAATTGCGTTAAGATAGCATGGCTCGGTCTCCTTGGAATTTAGTACTCACCACAGTGACACTGTAGTTTATGGCCTTCTGAAAAGGGACATGTAATTTTTATAAGAAAAGCAGCAGTGTGTTTAATCTTGTCTCGTTTGCTTGGGCTCGTTTTCCTTTCCTTTCATGGATCATATTTAGTACTTGGCAGTCACGTATTTAAAACCAAAACAAAATCTACTAGAGACTGGTGGGATGGCTCAGAGGTTAGGGGCATGTAGTTCTCTTCTAAAGGACCGGAGGTGAGTTCTCAGTACCCATGTGGAGTGACTCACAATTGCCTATAATTCCTCCTCCAGGGGACCTTATGCATGGCCTCTGCCTCTGTGGGCCCCTGCACTTCACTCATGTGTATGCACCCCATAAGCAGATACACACACATACATGGAATTGAAAATAAAATAAATCTTAATTCAAAGTAACACTTTCAATATGGAATGACAACACTTTACATGTGCTATTACTTGAAATGTCATACTAATACATCTGCTATCAGTAGAGGCATCATTATTTCTTTGCCTTGAATGGGGCCGATACATGATATAATTATTTTATACCAAGGCCTTTTGAATTATTCTACATATTTCCCTAAGAAGAAAAAAAACACACAGTAGCCCTACATGACTGTGGGTTAACACTGAAACTGAACTCTTACTCATGATTTCAGGCTTCCTTTACATTTTTTTCTGACAATGCAGTACTCTATAAACTAATGTAACTCTAAGGGATGGTTTCTTCTTTGATCACCTTACCATGGCAATTGAAGAAACTGTGAAGAAACTTTTGTGAAATAGAAGATAGCTTTTCTTAGTTCTGTTTAACTGGGGCTATTCGCCCACAGCTGGAGGGGGACATTTCTAATTCCTTCTTATTTCCGTACACTGTGGGTTTTTTTTTTTTACAAACTAGATCATTAAACTGAATGTAGTCATTTCAACTGTGTGAACTAAACTCAAAGATGTTACAGCAAAAAAAAAAATCAATATGCTCAGACTATATTCCAAGAGAATAGTATGTGCTTCTGACAAATTCTCTCTCTCTCTCTCTCTCTCTCTCTCTCTCTCTCTCTCTCTCTCTTATGTAAGTTATAGTCAAATGTCAGGGCCCCATGAAATTATAATGATTGGAATGCTTATGTCACATTTCCAGAAATTTCCATATGTCCTATCAAATCTGTAGGAGAGAATGCAATCATGACATAAGGAAATACTAACTGACTTATGACATGGCTCCCTAAAATAAGACAAATCTGGCCCAACTGCCTACAGACACATTAAACATTCCTGCAACATATGCTCATGGTTGGACAGTGATATCACTATGAAGAATGCTGGAAAGGATCTGCTCTTCAACGTACTGCTAAGGGTTGCACTCGGGAAGCTGGAGTTGTCTCTCCTGTGCAAGCTCTAATTTAAATGTTCTATTTTAAGCATTTCAACACCCCAACGTGTTGCTGTAATATTGGTTGAAATACTTCCTTTGACATTACAGCCTTTGGCTTGCCTTGGAATGAGTAGACTAAATGCAAACATTTCGGTCCAAAATTTGTTATAGAAAATGTGGTTAAGGTATAAATCATTAGTATTAAAATGGGTAATAACTTTTGTTTTATCTGTTACTAATGAATATTAAATAACTATAAAATAATTGAAAATTATCTCAAATTGTACCAAAACAATCAACTGTATACATATGAACAACATATACACAGATATTGTTTGTTTCATGTAACTAAAAACTAAAAGAAACAACCTAATTTTGATCAATATATATTTAACTATCACAAATTGTATAGAATGCTATACAGCCACTAGGACCTAGGACATAGGGGCATGTAGAGATAGTTTAGTTAGTAAAGTGTTTAATATGCAAGCAGGAAGAACCAAATTTGTTTTCCCAGAACACATATAAAAATCTGAGTGTGGCAAGACATCCCTGTAACCCCAGTACTCAAGGTCCAGAGACAATGGGACCACTAAGCTTACTGGCCAGCTGGTCTAGCCAAAGGGTAAGCTCCAGGGTCAATGAGAGAACCTGTATCAAAAACTAAGGTCAGGAGTTGTGGCTGGAGAGATTGCTAAATGTTTAAGAGCCCTGAATGGTTTTGTTCAGGGGACCTGGATTCAATTCCAAGCACCCACATGGTGTCTTACAACCATCTTTAACTCCAGGTCTAGTGGAACCAATGCTTCTTCAACCTCCATGGACACCAAACATGTACCTAGTACACATACAAACATGCAAGCATAACACTCATACATAAAATAAAGTTGAAATTAAAATAAAAATTAAAAATGGATAGTGAGAAAGGAAAGCACTCAGTGTTAACCTCTGGCCTCACCTCAACACCTATGTATGCCCTGACAGTCATATGCACTCCAAGAACACCTAGATACAAGTGCAGACAAAGAGAGAGAGAGAGAAAGAGAGACATACACATACATACACCCATACATACATATACATGCACACACATGCACCCATACATTCACATACATGTACACAATACACACAGACACACACACATACACATACATACACATGTACACACAATAAAGTGAAAATCATACCACTCATCTTAAAAGATATCCATGTTCATCTGGAAGAAAATAGTGGCAAATTCATAAGTATAGCATACTCTGGCATGAGTGAAAAATATATTTGTATATATAGAACTTAATAAAACTATATTTTTATTTTAGGCATTGTTCTAATTCTGTGAAGAAACATCATAACCAAGGCAATTCTTATGAATGAAAGTATTTAATTGTGAGCTTGCTTACAGTTTCAGTGATTGAGTTCATTAGCATCATGGTAGAAAACAGGCCAGCATACCAGCAGGCACTAGAGCACTGGCTGAGAGTTAATCCTGATCAATAGGCAAAGAGAGAGAACCTGGGGCTAGCTCAGGCTTTTGAAAACTTAAAGCCCATCCCCAGTGACACATTTCCTCTAACAAGGACACACCTCCTAATTCTAATCCAAATAGTGTCATTTCCTGGTGACCAAACATTCAAATCTATGAGCCAGTGAGGGCCATTCTTATTCAAACCACCACTCCCTGGCTCCCTGTTGTATGCTTATAATGCAAAACCTTCTGGTTCAACGGTCAATGGTCAAAAGTCCTCGTAGTCTTTAACAGTCTCAATACTTTAAAAATCCAAAGTTCAAAGTCTCTTCTGGGATTCATGGCAATCTCTTGACCGCAACGCCTTTAAAATAAAAATAAAGAAGGATATCACACACTTCCAATGAACAATGGCGCAGAATGTACATTGCCACTCCAGAGAGGAAGAAATGGAGCACCATGAGAAGATACTGAAGCAAGACCAACACAAACAAACAAACAACAATAACAACAACAACAAGATATACTCCAAATTCTACATCTCTGTTTATGATACCAAAGCACCCTTCAAATGTCCAACTACGTTCATCTTGTTGACTGTAACCCACTTTCCTCTCTTAGGCTGGTTCCATACCTGGTCTGCAGCTCACTTTGACAGGTGTTCCAAGACTCTGGCATCCCCAACATCTCAGAGTCTCCCATGAAACCCAGGCTTCATCTTCGTAGATTTGTGCAATGGCCTCTCTGGGCCTTTGTGCAGGGATACCTCTGACATATACCTGGCCTTGGTAGCTTTTCTTAGCCTTGGAGAAAAGTTCCACAACCTATTTCTTGCATTCTTAACTCTCAAGCCAGAAACATATGGCGAATCTGCTAAATTCTGCTGCTTGATGGGACTGGAATTTGGCCCTCTGTTCAAATATATTTGTATCAGCTTTTTGTTGCTGATGGTTTCCTTCATTGCTTAAGCTTTTCTTTAATTCTTTTTTACAAGTTGCAAGCTTAACAGGGTTTGCTGAGAACAGTGTCTTCAGAGACACATGTGTGCCACATTTTCATGTCTGTACAATGTTAGGTGTGAGATACTAGAGTGTGTTAATCCATCTGTCTAGTTAAAACTATTTCTTAGTCATGGACTAACATGAGAAGAAATGTTAGAAACAGGAAGTAGACTGGGAGGCAGTCTGGGGCTGAGAACTTTAATCAACTCATTAACTGAATGCCAAGTACAAGTATGAAATTCTTCATGAAATTTTCAAGCATAGATTTCTTTTCTTTCATTGGGATATAATCAATGTTCTAAGACTGAAATAAAACAAACAACACAAAATAAAAGAGTAAAAGAGGGGGGACAAGATTCTTCTGTCTGCACGGGATGGCAGTACAGGCATAAAAGCCCCTCCCTACTTGGGAGGCTAGTGCAGAAGGATGGGAGATATGAACATAACTTTCATTATATAATACATATGGAGGTAGCTTTTATTATACAATAAGATCCTGTCTCAAGGAACAAAGTAAAACAAACGAGTGATCTCCTGAATATATTCCCTGTCACTCCTTTAAACATGGTGTGCTTTGTAATCTATATTGTCTTCCTTGGGATCTTTAAAGTTTGGGAGGCACTTATTTTACATGACTTGCTTTGTCCAGTAATAGCTGTGACAATCCAGGAAAGACACAAAAACCTATTTCTAAGGAGTCTCCATTACAGAAGACTGTGTAGCATGCCCAACCAATGAGCTTTTGAGCTAATAATATGGTTTTGAGCTTAGATATGTTAAAATAGTTCATGGAATTGAAATTTAAACCACAAAAATCAAGCAAAACCAAGAGAATTATAAGCAGACATTCGTGAATGGGCAACCCGGCCCTGTGATGTAGGACGAGTACCCTGATGGTCTTGGTGAATCCCTGGGCTGAGGCAGCTCCTTCTGGGCTGAGGCAGCTCCTTAAAGGCAGTTCTTGGAGACACATTCCACAGATGTCTAGAGGCGGGAGATAGCCTAAGAAGTGGTCTTAAACCAGAAGCAATATAAAGATGGAAAAGAGTAGGGAAAGACTTGAGGTTGGAGGTTTTGGAAAAACTAGTATGATTTGTCATTGCTGGTGGTTCACTAATTAAAGAGTCCCAACTTCCATCTGCTGTAAAGAGCATTTACGCATTTGCCAAGTTTTTAAATAATATTATAGTTAAAGAAATGTATGAATGTGCTTTTAATTAGCACACTTAGATGAGACATAAACTATATATGTGACATGATAGGCTAAACTCCAGGAAGTATTTGAAAAATAATAACTTTACGATGACACCAATACCCCCTTCCCTCTATGCAAAAACAAATAGGTCTTGGCTTCGGGATTCTTGGTGTGTATGATGACTTATGCCTTTAATCTCAACACTTTATAGACTGAAAGAGCACTATGGGCTACATTATGAGTTTTGAGCCACCCTGGGCTATGGAGATACCAGGTTTTAAAAGGAGTTGAGCTGGGGAGGTAGGTCAGTCAATGAAGTGGTTGCTGCAGAAGCATACAGTCCTGGCTTCCATCCCTAGAAACCTTGGCATATTTTCTCAGCGCTGAGGTAGGCAGTCTGGCAGCTCACAAGGACTCATAGCTAGTCAGCTTAGCATACTCACTGAATTGCAGGTCTGGGAAACACACCATCTAAAAACAGCAAGGTAAAAACTAGAAAGATGGTTAGGTAGGAAAAGTCTGACAAGCTGAGGTATATGCCCCTGTCCTATGAGGCAGAAGAATGAGAAAGTCAACTCCTACACACTGTCCTCTGTCTGTCCTACCTGGGCCATGGTACACCTATGTGCACAAACACACACACTCATACATGCATATATTCATATGTACAAAAATATATTAAATTAAATTAAATTAAATAAGAAAGTGGACAGTTGTTAAAAAATGACACCTGAGAATACCTGTAAATGACCTCTAACCTACACACACTCTTTCTCACACATACGTATGCATATGCTTACAGACACATAAACTCACATGAACACAGACCTATTCACATACACATACAGACATAAAAGATGAAGAACAAAAATACAAACTACTTCTAGGGTCTAATATTTTAACCTCTAATATTGAGAGATTAGACTTGACCACTGTTACTAAAGTCAGCACAAAGACAGCTTAAACAATCTCTTTCACTCGTCCATGATGGCTGGACATCAGCAGGGATAGGAAAATATATTGACTCTATATTTTCCAGGCTGCTTCTATCAGTCTTCTTCTTTCTCTTGAATCTTCATCATATTCATATTGTAAGGACAGGGAAATAATAAAGGGTGGCTATACCTCTATATACAGAAGAACCTAGAAAACAAACTCATTATTTTGTCTCAGAGTTCATAGGCTGAAATTTAGTTACATCTCTATACTAAGCTATCAGAGGCCTGAGGATTAGAAGCTGTGCTATGGAAAAACATGTGGACCTAAAACTTTCTATTATCAAGAAAAAATAGGTATATATAGGTTGAGAAATAACCACAGGCATACCAAGGAATATTACCTAATATTAATATAGTCCAATACATCACAGTGCCTTGTAAGCAGAATACAGCTTAAATATGTATTCCACTGCATTCTACATAGATGTGTGGTACTTTAACTTTGTCCTACATCCTACATTTCCATGTCAGAAAACTATGTCATATATTAAAGTAATATTGATCAAATGCTACAGTATTTCTTATAGAAAAGTCTTCCCAAGAGCAAAGCACACTACACCCACTGTGCTTTAAATGTTTGGTGAAATGTGATACATGAATTAGTTTTGATTGATACAAAATGAAGTGTTTTGTTATTATTCTATCTTTTAAATATGCATAAATTTGGCCAAAGCATATCCATTTCTCAAATCTCATCCTCATTTTCCCCTGTCTTCAGAATGTTCCTATGAGATAGTTTCAGTAATATAAATGTCACATGGACCGACAAGTGACAGAAAGAGAACAGTGAATTATGCAAGTCATGGGACTGAACAAAATATGAGGGTATCTGCACAAATTCAAAGAAATGGAAAATTAAAGAAATAATTAAAACCACAAAGACGGCTAAGCCAAGGTCCAAGCCTAGGTGACAAGATGAATAACAGGAAGAACAGGTCAAGGATCAGTATCTGCGCATGAATTTTATCTTAATTGACAGAGGAGCGAGGAAGTATGTGCAGTAGACAAAGTCATAATAACAATATGATTTTACAATAAAGTCATGCTGGCTTTAAGGACACGTCTGTTGGCTGGGTTGCGTTCTATCAGCCTTTGTGACTTAAAACCTTCAATGTACTCTACATCCAGGCTTACAAATGATAATGAGAAGACATCGCTAAAGGCAATTGGGTTCAGATGAATGAAAAATTCCTGAAAGAATTCTTCACCTGTCGTGTCCAGCTTGTTTTGTGTTTTGTGGGGCTATGTTAGACCATCAAGCAACTTTGTGCAAATAAACACCTAAAAAGTCAAATATATTGCAGATAGTTGAAGTTCAAATGTTTTGCCTCATCACACATTTGATTGTAAGACCAACTCTACTTGGGAAAACAAGTACATGATAAAAATACCAAACACAGCCTGGTGAACTCAATGAATAATCGATATTTAGTAGGGTGTGGATGCATGTATCTATAGCCACACAACAGAGGTCCTAATGCTGTATAACATATAGTCCCTCACATCCCTAGGGAAAGTTCAAGCTTGGCTTTTGTTTGCTAACATACAAGGTGGTCACTTGAACACAGAAGAGTGAAAGAAGTAAGAGAAAGGAAAAGTGAATAGAGATGGCTAAAAAGGGTGAGTGGATTCAGAGAGGAGATAAAACTGGTTAAGCTAAAATGGGCCAGTAAAAGAAACCCTGGTCCATTGCATGGAAGTCTTTCATTCACAAACAAAATTAGGCATTCATTTTCAGAAGGCTGAAATAGGATTCCATGTCAACACAAAGGCATGGTGATCACCAGCAAAAGTTTACCAAGGAGAAGAGAACATGAAGCTGACTCCACTAATGACAGAGCAGAGAGAGAGAGAAATAACATGTCATTCTACACCAGGTCCTCTGATACCCACAGCCAGCTCTCATAGGCTGCATCTCTCTCAGGCTAAGCAGAAGACTCTGATAAATTTGCACTCAACATACTCAAATGCCCTGAGTGAAAGTCAAGCAGGTCTTCTGCTTGCTAACATACAAGGCTGTTGCTGAATGGTGGAAAGTGTAGTGAAAAAGAGGAAGAGGAAGTGGATAGGAGGGGACTACGAAGAGGGAGAAGGGTGGGTATGATGAGAATGGCAGGGAAAGAAACAGAAAGAGGAAGGAAAATGGGTTTAAAACATTTCAGACCCCAGCAAGTTTCTCTGTAATATCTATTGAGAATGCCATAGAAAGTACGAGACTTTGCCCCCAGACGTCACTGGGGAAAATGTTATATATAAATGTCTGTGGATGCATACATGTACCTATGTATTCTGAAAGGAAGCAATTAGATATGACAGTTTCTATTTCTGAGTAGTGTCCAAAATGTCTAGTTATAATGTGTCATAGGCCTCTGATCTAATGAGTGGGCCAAACTGCCAGCTTGTGCTCTTTATTCATGCGATCATTAATAAGTTCACATTTATTGGGCATCAGCTTTTATTGGAATGAGAATTAAAACACTTATATGGTGTTATTTCAGTGAATGAATGGTTGGTGCAGAGCCAACTCCACACTACAGATGATGGTAATAGAGATGTCGATTGTGTTTCCTCCTCGTGGATTTCTGTTACTATAAACCAAGACTAATTTATTAATCTTCTAATACGAAAGAAAACCACCAGATCTTTTGGCTGCCTCCCTGGGAAAAAATGCCAATATCCACGGGAGTTGAAAAAGATCTTGCGTAACTCACGTAGCAGAACCCTACCACTGTTATCTGGGCACCAGACACGATGGTGCCAAGCGGATCTGCTTGTCTTCTGGCTTGTATTCCTAGAAAGAATAGCACCCTTCGCTGCCCACACCATCTCTGTCCCTTTCTGTGATAAGCTCAGGAATTTTCTTAGAAACAATTAGAATTAACTAAAACACATACAAAACATGCATGTTTCCTCTCTCTCTCTTCCTCTTCTAGTTTTATATTGGCTTAGGAATAAAACAAGTGATTAATGAACCTCTTGGATTTCAGGTTCCATTTCTTAAGCCAGTGAAAACTTCAAAAGGGTTTATTGCATTTTGTGTGCATTGAGCATTAACCGAGAGGTTTTTAGAAATGCTGAATTAGCATTGCTATTTGCTCTAGAAAATGAAGAGCTTGGCCTGAGCTTGATTTTTCTTGCCAAGAAAGTAAGCCATGATAAGGGAAAGGGTCCAACCAAAATCAGGGATGTGATTCAAACTCTGTGATTTATATATGCTCTCTGAATTTAGGGACAATTGTCTTTCCTTTATGAGATTCTTATGAACATTAAAAGAGTCATAAAATGTGATTGAATGGGTACAGAGGGTAGAGCTAGAATAATTTTTCATTGAAAAATTGAGGTGAAAATCTGGCTGTCAAGTAAATGAAAATTTTGCAGAATTATTTTGGCTTGCAGTCAGACAAATGCTAATGTAGCCTGAATTGGCACCATCTATGTACATCAGCATATAGCTTTTCATCCAGAAAATTCTGGAGGACCACATGGTCCATGGGAAGCTTTGGCAGCTTCCTTGCTCTGGTGCCAGATATGGAACACAGTGATTTTCATTAAGACAGAGCCTGACAAAGCATAAACACCATGTGCTTGTAATTATCATTAGTATCAACTTTGATTTTTTAAATTGCTTTACTAAATCGATCTAGTTACAGATTTGAAAGTAAGCTGAAATGTCTGGGAATAACTGAAGGGGGAAAAGCATTTGAGAGAACAAATGTAGACCATCCACATGATCAACATTAGCTATATAACTTTATCATTACACCCTTCTGCCTTTTAGACCATCCACATGATCAGCATTAGCTTTATCATTGTATTGTTATTATATTATCATTATTATATTATTATAACTTTATCATTACTCCCTTCAGCCTATTTGTACTTGTCAGTTGAGTTTTTACTAGGTACCTCCTCTCTACCATGACTTTTATATTTTTGCCAGACTTATAGATGCCCTTTACTTAAAGGAGTTTGTGCCTTGTTTATGGCAATATAATGAGTAAATAACTAACTTCAGTCATAAATAGTCAATAGAATCAATATTGGAGCCACATACGATATTACACACTAAAGTACCAGTGTAATAATTTCATGGTTTAGCATAATTCAAGATAGAAAGCATAAATATGTCTGATAAACAGTGTTAAGAGTCTCATTCCAAATAGAGGATTTCTTTTCGTTGTGCCTTACTTGAGCTCTGAAGAGTGCACCCTGGATTTTTTTACTTGAAGGATTGGGGGACAGGGCATCTCTAGGCTATTTTAATTGTTCTCAAGAAAGTCAGTACTAAAAAAAAGAGTCTCAGGAAACAACCAAATGTTTCAGTGAAGCCATGAAGCCATTGAATGAACACTTTTAAATAATAAGTTTTTTTTTTCAGCTATTTTACAGTATTATGAAAATAGAAGAGGCTGGTGAGACTAGATAACAAAGGCTTGACCTGTAGTAAATCAGCTTCCTCTTTTCAAAGTTGGGTTTTTTAACCACGTAGTTTTCAAGTTTATTTTAAAAATTAAAAAAATAAATCTAGTTTTCTATGTAGCAGTGAATAGCAAAGAGGTGCTGGCATTACATTCATGTTAGTTTGCTTGCTGGCAATTCAATTATAATTGATTATAAGCAGAACAGTAAATGCAGATCATGAAAACTAGTTTGATGATTGGATGTGGTCAGTAGATATACGAACCACAAAATAGGATCCCTGAGGTAGCCATTCCTGCCAGATTTCACACACTCCTGGACCCCTAAGAGTCACATTGGAAATATGATTGCTGACTCTAACCATGGGAATGGTTTAAACCTGTAATTTAAAAGTCTATCAAAGTGACACAGCCAAAAACCAAGAGAATAATGCATAATGGGAAATTTTCTTTAGAATCACTGGGAGGAGGCCACCCAAGGGTATGGTAATAAGAGTGGAACAGACAAGAAATGTAAAATTACAATTTTCTTCTTAGTGTTAATAAAGACATTTTAAATCAAGAACAGAACATGGGTTCCTATCGGCTCTGTGCATGCTGTGTACTCATGATAACTGTGTGTACAGTGGACAAGATACGAAAACCCATGGGCTCTATGCCTATTATGAACACTGGCAGATGACTATGTTCAGAAAGCAGAAATGCAGTGACTTAACTTTTATCTTCTTGTATTAGAGAACTATACCATGTGGGAAGTTTGTGGTTTATAATAAGTTTGTAGTCCATATGTGTAACAAGCAGTTACGATCTGAGACTTTACATTTGGCTCCTTGCCAAAAAAAAAAAGTCTTTTTCAAAACTTGTGGTGGAAGAGTTGACAAAATATGAAGTTGTGACTTACACAAGGATGCTAGTAAGTGAACTGAATGTGGACTGCCTTCCTATTTTTGCCACGGAAGTACAAAAGCACAAGGAAGCATGTTCACCTTTGAGGTCCTGGTGACAAGTTCTCTAGCACTGGAAGTGGAAGATTGAATCAATATGTCCGACCAACACCTACATTTAGAAACACAAGACCTAGTTCTTATGTACACAGCTGTCATTCTCACAGCATGTGTTTGCCATTATGTGGGTGGGATTTTAATGTTCTCCCTTTTCCTTAAAGATGTTCCTTATATTTTGACTCCATTTTGTTGCAAAGGGTGCACTGTTTAATGTGTTTTCCATGTTCGTTTACCCATTAAGCAACAGTTTCTTACTAGACCAGCACACACATCCTCCTCCTAACCTGTAGGAAGTGAAAAAGAACTTTCTTTTCATGGGTTCCTAGAAATGTCGCAAATGGAAGGAACTTTAAGCATCCCTCCACTATACTTTAATCAGAATAATGAGCTTGTGTTGACAAGGTCAAGAAACTATAATTTAGAGCGTTAATAGTGGTGTGTTCTGCTACCAATGCAAAGCTGCTGGCCCCACATAGAAGATGCTGAGTTGCATATTATTATAGAAAAGCTATAATTTAAAAGTAATCAGAAAGAATTGGCCCACATCAAAATGTAACACAAACCTAATATTAAGGGACTTTTTTCTTTGAACGATGAAAGTAAATGTTTTATCCCTCTATTTTAGACAACTGTTCACTTTGTGTGCAGGAAGGGCAAAAAGATATCCTTGAAGATTTCACTGTATTTCAGGTATATGTTGACAAAAATTATTTTTAATTGAAAATGGCATCTAATGTAGTGTTTTTTTCCCTGAGCTTCTTCTGATTTGTAGTTTAATAATAAAAAGTCACTCTCTTCTAATGTATGACTTTTCCCTAAATTCACTTTATCTGCAGTTTCCCTCTATGATGAACATAAACTTTTATCTAAATATTTTTTCTGTCTACTTAAAATTTACAAAGTACTTTCTCTCAGATGTCCACAGTGTTTGGATTGGGGCATGATAAATTTTAAACAAGCTGAATAGTATTTCTAACAAGGTCCACCCTGGGAACAATCATTAAGAAGTCAAGGGACAAAGATTCTTAGCTGACTGTGCACTTTAATATACTCTCATGCAGATTTCTCTTTCATATATATACATATACATATATATATATATATATATATATATATATATATATATATATATATATATGAATATCAATGATCACATAAAACACTAAATTTTAATTCCTAAAATGGTTACTATCCTGGAAATAAAATGCATGCTTAGAAGTGTTTGAGTCTGTATTGGGCAACATGGAATAGAAAAAAAAAAGTTTTCTGTTTGAATACCTTATGGTTATTGTAACCATAAATTTCTAACCTTGACACTGTTTTCTAAAAGAGAATAAATGGGCAACAATTGTGTTGCTTCTCAGTAATCAGCTTGTGAAACTTAATTTCTAATTTCTGCATAAATCTCTCCACTATTCTGAAACACCCACTCTCCTCTGGAACAGCACATTGGTCCAGAGAGTGGCACACAGGACCTCCTCCCTGTATTTGAGCCCTTAGTTTTTCTTCCTAAAGCAAAGTGCTGCACAGACTATCACTGTAAAGCTGAACACGTTCAAAGTCCCTTGAGGTGTGAAAAGTAGGACATGGGGCTCCACGTGAGACAGATGGTTACCGCCACAAAGCCAAGCATTTTTATGGCACTATCTATTTTCATCTTTCGAACTCATTTTAATGAGAAGAGAGTAAACCAAATAGGACACGCACGTGAGTTTCCCTCCTAGTGTGAAGTTCAGGAGAGAGAAATAAAAGATACACTAGAAGTACGTTGGCATCTCCCAGAGTCTGCTTTTCATCGGTGATGGAAAGAGTTGTGTAAGGTGAGTAAAATCGCTGAGTAGAAGATATCTCTTGTTGGGCTTCATTTCAAATTCTGTTTAAAATAATGTTTCCAGTTTTCAACATATGTGAAGTGCCTGCTTCTTAAGAATAGTTAGCACATAAGGAGATGTTCCTCATAAAAATTTCTGTCTAAGCCAGCTGGAGGATCATGGGAAGCTTTCCTCTTTGCGTCTATCACTGTGCATATCCATGTCTCCATCCATGGGCACCCAGGTGAGAAGGTGCAGATGTGGTTCCTGGCATGCATCACCATTAGTCTTGAGGGGCTGCTTATGTTCATAGTGACATATTTACATTCTCTCACTATCCAAACTATAGTTTTTCTTCACAGATTTCCATTGTCACGTTTGTAAGATATGTCTGCCGCCCTCACCTTTTTATCCAAGGCTGTTGTGAAACTATTTGAAACAAACAGAACCCACTAAGAGCAGGCCAAAGCCAATACCTGCCCGTCAACTCTGCAGAAGATTCCACCTTTCGCTTAGAGAGGAGCTGTGAGGAGCTGAACTGAGCTTGAAGCAGTTCAAATTAAAATTCATGCGTAGCTCCAAAGATGAAATCAGTTCACATCGAAAATGCTTGCTTCAGAAATCCAAATGTTTTGGAAGTTTGAGGAACAGAGCTCTATGGTAGAGCACATGTTGAGTGTGCCCAGAGCTCCAACTTTATTTCTCAGAGCCAGTTTTTAATATTGATAAAGTTTTCTATTCGCATCATATTGCTGCATGTCCATATACACCTGTGGAATGATAAGCGTTATTATAGAAAGTTGAGCTGCAAGACCTAGAAATTTAAAGTCCATGTTGAATTTTACCTGTGAGTAAAGGTAAAGTGGGCTTAACGGTTGAAGAAATGATCATGTCAAATCCCCAGTACCTGTCTGTCGTATCCATCCCCTTGTTCCTCTTCACCACCCTTTCTGTCTTGGGTTCCTGAAACACCTCACTGGCTTCTAAACTTCTCGTGTTGCCCCATAACACACAGCTGTTCCCACTGTAGCCCAGATTACCTTTACATGGTACCTGTTTGACCTGCTTTCTTCTGTAATTTCACAATTTCAAAATCAAAGAAATGGTTTCAAGATTGGTGAAACTCCAGGTAATGTCCACCATTTTGAATAATGTGGGTAAGACAAGGTGGATGAAGGAGACAACTAGCATAGAAAAGCTTGTAGCTCCTGGCTAAGATGTCCAGAGTGACCTTCTTTGGTGTCAGGGCTTGTGCTTGATGGGCTCAGTGGCTTCCAGTGAGTTCAGAATTAGAAGAGAGGATAAGGATTAAGAAAACAAGCAGAACTGCTTAATGAGTGACTATCTAATGTGTACTAGGAAAGGAAACAAAGAGAATGGAAGCTAGCAAAGGATATTTGCTGTTAGGTATAATCTGAGAGAGGAAAATATTTGTACACAAAAGGCGCCAACTTTGAAGGTGCTGTCCTCAAACAGAAGATATGGGAGAGGTCCCATGGTAGGGAGGATGGATCTGAAGACAGTCCTAGCTAAGGGGATAGAATAATGGTTCAGAGGTCAAGAGCACTTGCTGTTACTGCAGAAAACCAGAGTTTATTTCTGAGCACTAATATCAGGTACCTGCACACATGTGGATATGCATATGTAGGCACACACACACACACACACACACACACACACACACAATGAAAATAAAAAGAAAGTATTTTTAAAAAAATAATCTTATCTCCAGTATATCATCCTTGAAACAGGAGAGAGTGCTAAAAGAAGATGCACTATGGGGTGTTCTCTGTGTGTCCTTCAGTAGAAAGTTCATGTTTTATAGATGGAACATTTTCAAAACTCTAAGGATACAACATATAAATATTAATATTATTTATATAACCCCTCCTCTGATCTTTCTCCGACTTCTCTGCCACCCTCCCCACTCCCTCTGCAGGATTTTCCCTCAGCTCCCTCTACAAAATACAGTCCCATTAAATCCTCCTAAGAGACTGGTATTTCCCTTAAATGTACATCTAAGGCATCTCTTCATTTTAGTCAAGAGTAAATCATATTCCCTAGTTGTTAGAACATGATTTTTACCAGAAGATTTGCATTTACATAAGGAGAACTACCAAAAGATTAAAGGCATCAAAAGCGAAACCAAACTGAAACTCAGTGGAAACAGGTAAAGTGTAGAAAGTGCCAAAATCGAAAGACCACAGCATTGTTCCTTGCATTGGTAACCAGAAGACAAACTACATCTGGAAGACAATTTAGACAAGAATTCTAATAGAACACAACCAGGCACTCAAAATACTTCATAAATGGCCTGGCACCCATCCAATGAATCATGATGTCTTACATTTTAAATACAGCCAGAATAGCATTTACTGAGATTTCATGGTAGGCTAATTGCCTGCTGAAATAGCTTCTCTCTCTGTCATGGGTTCCTGGCTAGTTTCCTGGCATATTCCTTCTCTCATCCTCACATAGACATACATATATAAAAGTTAGAAGCTAAAATCCTGAGCCTAGGTTGCTTCACTTACTACATTTCAACTTCCACTCGTTTTCTGAAAATTGCATTATTTCATTCTTTACAGCTAAATGAAATTACATTATATACTTTCTTATTGTCCATTTGTCTATGGCGTGCTGTTTAGGCAGATCCCATTTCCCAAGTGTAAAGAGACTAACAATTACCATGTATGTGTATCTCTGAGTTGGGATTTAAAGTTCTTTGGGGGGGTGCCCAGCCACCATTGAGCTGGGCCATGTGATAATTCCATTTTTTAATTTTTTGAGCAACATCCACATGGATTTTCATGACAGCTGCACCAGTTCACAAATACTCCAGCAGTAAGCAGTAGTCCTCATTTCTCATGCCCTCTCCAGCATTTATTGTTACTTGTTTTCCATTGATAGTCTTTCTAATGGCATGAGGTAGAACTACAGAGTAATTTAAATTTGCATTTTCCTGATAACTGATACTTTTAAAAAACTTTTCCATGAATTTCCTGGCCTTTTGAGAGTCTTCTTTTGAGATTTCTCTAGTCAGATCATTGTCCCATTTTTTTTTTATTGAATTTCTGCTTATTTAGTGACTTGAATTCTTTATATATTCTAGATATTAATCCTCTATCATATGTTTTAACCCAATTAACAGTTCCATTTTTACATAGAAGCTTTATAATTTCACAGGTCTCGCTTGTCAGTTATTGGACTCATTTCCTCAGTAACTGGAATCCTAACAGGAACATTCTTACATGTTTATGGCATGGTCTCCATACTTCTTCTTTAGCAGTTTCAGAGTTGCACATCTTTTGTTAAATTCTTTTATCCATTTAGAGTCGATTTCCATGTGAAGGTGGGAAGGGGATAAGGATCGACTTTCATTCTGCTACATAAGGACATCCAGTTTCCCAGTATGGTTTGTTAAAGACACTGTCTTTTTTCCAATAAGTAGAGCATCTTTGTGAGAAACAATATGGCTGTAGCTGCTGTTACTGTGGCTCTGTTGGACCGCCTGGAATTATCTGTATGGTGTGTGTGTGTGTATGAGTATGTGTGTGTGTGTGTGTGTGTGTGTGTGTGTGCATCTATTAAGCTGATTATTTAGTAGGAATTCTACAACACTTATTCAGGGTTCAGTGAAGAACTGATCATGAAAAAGAGTCAAGTTTGAGTACTGTAGAAAATACAGAGGCACGTGATGGTTATGGCGATGGACGTGATTGATGCGATGGATGTGGTGATATATGTGACTGACATGATGTGATGATGGACATGATGATGGACATGATGATGGACATGATGATGGACATGATGATGGACATGATGATGGACATGATGATGGACATGATGATGGACATGATGGATGTGCTGGATGTGATGGAAGTGATGGGTGTGATGGACATGACAGAAGTGATGGGTACGATAGACGTGATAGGTCTGATGTACGTGATGAATATGCTGGACGTGATCGACATGATAGACCTGATGGACATGATGGAAGTAATGGAAGTGATGGACACAATTCACAGTGATGGACTGATTGATGTGATGGACATGACGATGGATGTGATGATGGATGTGATGATGGATGTGATGGGCGTGATGAACATGATCAATGTGATGGATGTGATGGACATAATGGACATGGTGATGGACTTGATGGAAGTGAAGGACATGGTGATGCAGGTGATGGATATGGTGGGCATGATGATGGACATGGTAATAAATGTGATGGACATGGTGAACATGATGGATATGGTGATGGAGGTGATAGAAGTGATGATGACCATGGTGAAAGATGTGATTATGGATTTTATGGACATGGTGATGGACATGATGAATGAGATGAACATGATGGATGTAATAGAAGAGATTGAAGTGATGATAGATGTGATGGACTTGATGGAATTGATAGATGTGGTGGATGTGATAATGGACGTGCTGGTGGACATGATGATGGACTTGATGATGGTGATGGAAGAAGTGATGATTCATTCTGTTTAGAAGAGTTTTATGATGTCATTCATCTCTAATTAGCTTTGCAAGATGGCAGCTGTGGTTGCCTTAACTCATGGGCTCAGTTCTTGGTGTCCTAATTCAAATACCTGTAAATCACTCACACTGTTTTGTAACTTCATATACCTCTTTGTATGGTGTGTTCTAACCATCTTTGTGGCAGCCACAGGTTTTTTTGTTTGTTTGTTTGTTTTGTTTTTTCGAGAAAAGGTTTCTCTGTGTAGCCCTGGCGTCCTGGAACTCACTCTGTAGACCAGGCTGGCCTTGAACTCAGAAATCCACCTGCCTCTGCCTCCCAAGTGCTGGGATTGAAGGTATGCACCACCACCGCCTGGAAGCCACGGGTTTTGTAGTCCCCAAATTCACCAGAGCTAAAAATTTGTGGTTATGGTTATGTCTCTCTTTACACCATTTAAAAAATTTGTTTTCTATGGTCGTTGTTCATAATATGATCTTTTATTCACTTTCTTTTTTTTTTTAAAAAATCCACTGAATCAAAAGATCCCCTTGGCTTCTGAGCACACACTAAGAATAACAGGGAGCTCATTATTTTAACTGTGGTGTTCATCAAAGGCCTGATAGGAAAAAAAATGGCTTTTCACTTCAACATTACAAGGCCCTTTTGAACTAAAATTATAAATGGAAGTTTTCTTCAAATTAAAGATTTTCAGGGAAAAAAATATCTGTATTGCCTATTAGCATGCACTCTTTTAAAAAGGATTTTTAATCATATTTTATTCCTAATAGGAAACATTTAGAGAAACAGGGAAAATCATCGATAAAGATATTTAGTGTTTTTTGTTTTTAAACTGTAACTATAGTTTTAATAATTTTGTCTCTAATTGCCATTTGACTTATTAGTTTTTGCTTGTTCTGAGTTTTATTTCTGTTTGTTTGCCTGCTTGTTTTGATAGAGACAGAGAAACAGAGAGATAGAGAGACATAGGGCATGACATTGGGTGGGTAGGGAGGAGGTAGGAAGGCTCTGAAAGGGTTTAAAAAAGGAGAAAACAGGACCAAAATGCTATGTGAAATAACTTTAAGTAAAAAAATTTTATCTGTACATATCTTCATCAAGATAAGCTCTCATTTAACGAATACCTATACTTTCTTTGAGTAATTAGAAAATTATGGGGAAATAGTGGCTGAGTAAAAGAAAGCAAAGAAACATTTATAATTTCTATTAGTCATTTAGGCTGCTATAATAAACTACTACAGTCTGGGAAGTTTGTTAAAAAAAAAAAAACTTATGAGTGGTTCACCTCTCATTGTTTTAAAGGCTGAGGAATCCAGAGGTAGCAGAAGATTTGAGATTTGCCAGTGATCTATTTCCCCAATCATGGATGGCATATTTAAATTCCACATAATGGAAGTCATATTTCTTGGGCCTTTTGCTGCTGCTGCTGCTGCTGCTGTTGTTGCTGTTCCTGTTGTTCTTGTTCTTGTTCTTGTAGATGATGATGATGATGATGATGATGATGATGATGATGGTGCTATTGTTGCTGCTGATGATATGATGGTGTATTTGAGAGGGAATCTAATATGTAGCAGACTAACCTTAAACTCACTACTTTCGGTTTCTACCATGCAAGTTCTTGGATTAGGGACATGTGACATGACATCTGAATTTGTACCTTTTTATAAGGACTCTAATCTCAATCATTGGGGTTCCTTCCCAGAACTTAACTACTTTTCAAACACCCTTCTTCCGGTACTATAACACCAAGGATTAGATCTCAACGTAAGAATTTTCATGAGACACAGACCTTCAGAATATAGTAATCCAGAGGTCCTCGAGTCTTCCGGTACCATAACACCAAGGATTAGATCTCAATGTAAGAATTTTCATGAGACACACACCTTTAGAATATAGCAATCCCAGAGGTCCTTGATGCTTAATAAATCAGAATGGCAAACTTTCTCATACTTCCTATAGACCAGTGACCTTGAATTTGTCATTTTATATTTTTTCTGTTTATCTTGTTTGTATGCTTTGTGCATAAATTGTACATGTGTGCACACACATGCTGTAGCACACATGTGAATGTCAAAGAAAAACTAGCAGGAGTCTGCTCTCTCCTACTAGGATGGGAGTCTCCAGGATCCAACTCATGTCGTCAGCCTTGGTAGAAAAAGCCTTTGCAAGCCCTTTCCTGACAGTGATGATGGTGGTGGTAGTGATATTATTATTATTATTATTATTATTATTATTATTATTATTATTGTTGTTGTTGTTGTTACTGAAAGTGCACAAAGTGCACTATGGAAGAGTATTGTTGCTTTCCTGGAGCATCTCTCCAGAAGATGGACCTAGAGCATGTCAGTCACCTTCTCAAGGGACAGTGTCCCATTAGGAACCCTGGATGTCCCTTAGATCTCTCCAGTTCTCTCATTCTGGCCAATGCATTTATTTGCTCTGTGGTTAATGAGAGCTGCTTCTTTGTCATCTTTACCCTCAGGCACAGAATTTGTTACAGAAACACAACAAAAGTTACCACTGCAAGCACAAGGTTGCGATAATAGCTCTAGAAAGTGAACTTGGGAACTCTCCACGGAAAATCCATCTTTCTGTTCTGTGCAAAGATTTCATCCTCAGATACCACCTGCAGAGAGCACTGTGGGCTTGCCTGACAGGTCACGTGAGAACATCAATACTAGTTTACACAGTCATGGCCAACATCTCTCAGGCTGGCTCCCAGGGAGTTCCTTATGTTTTAAACTATAACCTCTCTAAGGCAAAATAAAAATTTCTGTTTTTCTTACTCCTACAGTGGCTCAGTAAATAAATATTTATAAGGTGATTAACAGACTGTAGAGTTGTGAAATGGTCTGTAAAGATACCATGCTATATTTCTCCTTCAAAGTCATTAGTGTTAGCAATACAATTTAAATGTTTAATGCTCAGTCTCTGGGTTTGTTCAGAAGAGGGAATCCCTGCTAGAAGAAGAAGGGTTGGAATCACCCTGAGTTGGCACATGGAATGGTTTTGTTTAAGATACCAACATTTCCTGCCAACTGCAGACCATGGATGGCTCTTCCCAGTGACCTAGCAAAGCATTAGGGGGTTCAACTATGTCTCTGGAGACTATAACAGAAGACATCTAGGGACACAGGCCAAGATTCACAGCGTGTAAAGAATGTCCAAAGATTAATGATCACTTGTCCAAGACTTAATGAATTCCTAAGCAAGAATATGAGTCATTTTTATACTGTTTGGAGTAAGTTATAGAAAACTAAATGTTGGATGAAAGCATAAATATTTCTACAAAAGTTTCCATGTTCTCATTCCTTCACTATTCACCTCCCCAAGAAAGAGAACAACCACTACCTTCATTTTCTGTGTGTATATGTGTGTGTGCACGCACACACACACACACACGCACACACACACACACACACACACACACGTGCACGTAAATCTATAGTTAGAACATACTCGTTTCTTCTGGAGGGCCACTGGGATTCCTAAGTTGAAGGATACTGTTCCCAGTCTCTCCCCTTCCCTGGGAAAGTTAAAAATAAGTCCTGCTGAAAAAATAAGTTGGCACTTGTTATTTGAGAAAATTGCTTTATTCCAGGAACTGCCTCATGTAACAGAAATTTATTTACCATCTGTGTGGACTTTAAAATTTTTCCATCTTAACGGATACACAGCTGAAATAGAAATAGACCCTCTGTGTATAGAGCCTCCAGTTTTAAAGGGTGTCAACTAAAAAAGCTTTGGGGATTTTCAAGTTCCCCAGAGTGATAACCCTTCATGACCACCCCTTAGGCCCAAGATCTTCCAGGGGAGAACCTACACTGACATCATCTAGAGACACTGGGAGGGGTTAGGTCTTGGGTGGGTATCAATAGACTATATGAAAAATTAATTCTCCTTTTCTCTTCCCTTCTCTTTTCTCTTTCTCCCCTCCTCCTCTGTGACACACACACACACACACACACACACACACACATACATATAAAATATATGTTATATATATATACACACATATATATATATACATATATATAATCTTTAAATGATACTACAATATATGCTCATTACTATTCACTGAGAAATAATGGCCCCAAACAAGTTAATTAGCACATCCATCCCCTTACTCAGTTACTGGTTTTGTTGTTGAATTTTGTGGGTATTATTATTATTATTATTATTATTATTATTATTATTATTGCTATTTTAAATGCTTAATCAAAAACTTCTCAGCAAGTTTTAGGCATATAACTTGCTAGATGTTTGCTGACAGTTGCTTACTAGGTCTTCAGAAAGGTTTTTATCTTGATTAATTGAAAAGCTATACTGTACATCAATGCCTCCTCCTTTTCCAGGTTCCCAGCTCCTAGGGAATTCCTGTTCTACTCTCGGTTTCTATCAGTACGCCTGATATAGACTCCAGAGAGAAATGAGATCCTGTACATTGTGTCTATCTTTCTTAATATGGCTCATTTCACTTAATACAGCAACCACTGACCTCAATCAATTGTACAAAATGCCAATATTTCCTTCCTAGTACTAAATAATTTTCTACTGTATTGATAGTTTCCTCTCCAGAATTAACTAGAGGAGGGAGCATCAAAAACTGTTTTTAGATTGACAGTGCTCCCAACTGTACTGGTATAATTTTTTTCTTTTCTTTGTTTGTTTTTTCTTTTTTATTATTAGTTTTTGAAACAGAGTTTCTCTGTGTAGCCATGGCTATTTTGTAACTTGTTCTGTAAACCAGGCTGGCCCCAAACTCAGAGATCTACCTGCCTCTGCCTCGAGTTCTGGGACTAGAGTCAGGTTCCACCCCTGCCTGGGTGTGTGTTGGTATGACTTCAACATGCCCTTTCCTTGATGGTTAGTCATGTTGAATAATTTTTTTCATATAGTTGTCTGTAATCTGTGTATTTCCTTTATCAAAATACATTTTTAGATCTTTCCATTTATTTTAAACAAGTTATTGGGTTCTTGTCATCATTTATGTTATTTCTGTTGGATATTTTTATTAGATATTTTCTTTATTTACATGCCATATGATTTCTCCTTTTCCAGTTTCCCCTCAGAAAAACAAAAACAAAAAACAAAAAAACAAGAACAAACCCCTGTTGCCTCCCCTTGCCCCCTGCTTGCCACCCCACCCTCTCCCACTTATTGGTCCTGGCATTCCCCTACACTGGGGCACAGAACCTTCACAGAGCCTAGGGCCTCTCCTCCCATTGACGATTGACTTTGCAATCCTCTGCTATACATATGCTGCCAGTATTTTTATGGTTTTGATTTTGGCTATCAGTTGTCTGAATTCCTTACAAGTTCCGCATATTAATCCCCTTTAGATATGTGGCATACAAATGTTCCCAATCTGTTATATTTATTTGAAATATTATGATTTAAAATGAAGTGAAGGCCTAAGGAGTTGGCTCCTCAGAACAAGACTAGGGACCTGAGTTCAGACATCCAGGTCCCACATAAAAGCGAGACACAGTGACATAATAATTTATAATTCTAGCATGAGTGTTAGAAATGGGAAGAGGACCCAAGAGTCTCCTGAAACTCAGGAGCTAACTACCTTGCTTACAGACACAGCAGCCATGTCTAAGAAACCTTATCACAAATAGGGTGGAAAGGCAAGGAATGACACTCACAGGTTGTGCTGTGACTCTATTACACACGCGCCATACGCCATACTACATGTACACCCACGCTTACACAAACACACACGTGTGCGCACACACACATCATACACACATGTAGACACACCCACTCTTGCACACACACATCATATAAACACATACATACCATATACACACACACACATCACACATACCCACATACACACAAAAACACACCACACCACAAAGTAAAAGATAAAATTAATAAAAAAAACAAAAACAAAAAATGCCATAGACAATAAAATGCCTTTTTGTGTGAAGCGCCTTTAACTTATGTAATCAGATGAGACAAATGTGTTTTTCCAGCTGTATCAAAGGATTATTTTATTCAAGGGTTTTATTAAATTCTTCCACGGGAGGAAGTAACTCCGTTCAGTGAGAGGGAAAATAAGGGTAAGTGGGTGGTAGCTCACAAGTGAATTTATTGTTAGGCAGGGCTTTATATAAACCACAGGAAAATCAAAGGAAATCCAATTGCCACATTTTATGCAACATTGGCCGCCCTGCCTGGATGTTTCCCACAGTGAGGTGATGATCTCACTAGACTAAACCTGCCTATGTGTTTAGTTCTCTTCAAATATTTTGTATTCCTTCCTGAAGACTCCAGAGCCTTGTGGCATCTGGATATCTTCATGGACTTCAGCGAAACAAATATCACAGTTTCTAGACAGACATTTTTCAGAACTAGTAGAGAGTCACCATTAAATTATGTAGGGTTTATATTTCAATGTCATTTTCAAGTCTTTTATTATTGTAAATTTTATGTCAGTCTTAAAATTCAAGTGTAGGTTTGAGTGCAACTTTAGAATGTGAACTTTTAGACAATCTATCTGAACTTTACCTTGGCAAATGCCTGTAACTCATGCTACCTGTGTACTAAGTATATGCCCCGGCATGCTTGGGCTCTTCATCGGTGCTCTCTGATTTAGTCAGAACAAAGCCTTATACAGTCAGTACAAATAGATGAAAAGAATCGGGACCCTGAACAAAGCCTTATACAGTCAGTACAAATAGATGAAAAGAATCAGGACCCTGACAAATAAGTAAGTGGCAAATTCATGCACGTCCAGAGAAATTGTCACTCTGAGCTCGTGGAATCAGTGTCCCAAATCCACCCTGGCCCAGGAGCAAACATTAATGTAAAGTCCCCATCCCATAGGATGTGCAGAGCTAGGGTTTTACGTGGTGCTGAGGATTAAATGCAGGCTCTTGTAAATGTTGTCCAAGGGCAGAGATGCCTCATGCTAGTGAGCACTTCCATAGAGGCTATAGTCCTGGATCTGGGGAATTTTCTAAGTAGTATTGGGTTCATATTTTATTTTTGTTTAATATAGGAATCTCAGAGCTTCCTGATAAGGAAAGTATTGCTTAGAAAAAAAAAAGAATGGTGCAAATTCAATTAAGGAAAGGAACTAATTAGGATAAAGTAAACGCTAAGACTATAAAAAGCAGTCATAAGCTTGGGAGAATCAATAGCAAACTGATTCCTTGGAGACCTAAAAAGAAAGCACGTGAACCTCTTTTAAGTCAAGAAAGAGAGAAATAAATAATATTATGAATACAAATATCTAACAGTTGTTAATGTGATGGCTGAAAAAGAAATGAGAAGAGAACAAAAACCTTTAGGATAATGACCTTGGAAACATACATGAACTGGATAAGTTTCTAGAAGAGCAGAGCTGTAGTGAGTCAGTTCAGAAAACCATATCAACACTGTTCTGAGGTATATTCAGATTCTCCCCTTAAAGAGAATTCTAAACCTAGATGATGTCAGAAGAAACCGCTAATAACTTTGAAACATGAGATCTCTCCAGTCTGTTAACTCTGCCAGAGAGCAGGAAAGAATGGGTCTTGTTCCCAATGTAGACTCAAAAGCAGTAGACAGATTTCTGCGGAGAGAAGTGAGCAGTGTAAAACAAGGGAAGAAGTGTCAGTCAAACTAATTTTATCCTGGGAATAAAAGAAGAATTTAGCATTCAGAAGCCTCCATGGCCTGTATTAGGTCTGCAGGGCGTTTATTAATGAGCTCAAGGAAACATTGTTTGCTCATCTCAATGGATGCTGAAAGGGCATTTAGAAAATTCAATATCATTTTATTTCTTTGAAGAGATAATTGTGGAAATTGCCTAATTTGACAATGTAAGAATGATAGAAGTCTAAGGCAAATAGCATTCGCAATGCATGATGCTCCCTCCCATCTGTTTAACCTAAAGCTCACCTCCACCCCTGGGGGAGAGGTAAAAGAATCAAAGTACATGTAGATGATTATTCACTCAGAATACCCACACAGGGTAGCCAGCCATGTGACTGTAAACACTTGAAAGGATTAGCCCACTTGGAAATCTCCAGAAGATGTGTTATTTGACTGCCATGTTCTGAAGACTGAGTAAAAGAAAGATGTCATTATTTCCACGAGTTTGGCCTTTGAAGCTCGTATGAACTCCAGTCCTTCAACAATGGAGTTCCAGTTGCAGTCATCCCTGGTGTTGACACGCTGCCTACTTTCCAGACAGCAGCCTGACACCTCAGTATCTTCCCTGTGACCAAGCATCCCTCTCTCAGGAAACCTGTTTGTATAAGCAGATGTTCTGAGGCTTCATGAATATTCTGTGTCCAGTTTAATTCATCCTGGATAACCACTCTCTAGGACTACCTGACCAGGAGGAGGTTTTAACGATGACACAAAGAAGAAGCAGCTCTTGGTAATAGGTGAAATGCAGTGTGTCTTCTGCTACAGACTCTAGAGCAGTGGTCCCTAACAGCTAGCAGAGTGGAGCTATCCAGTACACTCAAGGACTGGGGGTAGCTCTGTCAGAGAACTTAACAGGGGAGCAAGAAAGAGAGAGAGAGAGAGAGAGAGAGAGAGAGAAAGGGGGAGGGAGAAAGCAAGAGAGGGAGAGAGGGAGTCAGCGACCCAAGAATAAAACCTTCGCATTAGTGCAGTGTATGGCCCTAAGTCCATTCACTATGAGAAGTTAAAATGCATAAGTTGAAAGCAAAATGCAGGGGAGCCCTGGGAAGTGATGTAACAACTGAAGGACACTCATTATTGAAAAATCTAGGCTGTCTATGCCAGCATGCAAAGCCTTGTGGTGAGTCAGGTATAAGCCTGAGCCACAGGACCCATTTCAACACTATTTCCTCAGCCTTTATGTATTCTAAAAATCAGAAAGTCTTACCCTGGGCATGTGAGAATCCCTCTTGAATGTGCTCTCCTGGATGAGTATGTAAGAATTTAATGATCTTTATAATAATTAAAAATTAGAAATGATCCAAATGACCACTGACAAGAGACTGGAGAAAGCACATACATTTCACATAGGAAAATTATACAGATATGTAGTTGACTCACAGCACCGAGCTTTTGTAAAATAATGTTGCAGAGAAAAAAAGGAATCACACGGAGGATCACACATGCTTGAAGAATAAACATAGAATCATCTTTTAACATATTGTGTGTACAATTTAAATGTCTACATTCTAGCAAAGCAAAACTACTTAGAGGAGCATAATATCTCAGTGGAAGATGGGTGGGATAGGAGAGGAACCATAAAAGAAGATGTGAATCCCCTGTCAGCCACCCATTACACAACACAGGGAGATTCAGAGAATCACATTTAAATATTGTGCCTTGTAACTCAGGTGATTGAAGCATGTTTCTTGAATCCATTGATGTACTGAACTGAAACAGGGTAAACCTTTGACTGGAATGGATCTCTAGGTATTTAACCACAAAGATTCAGAAGAATCATATTATTTCTGTGCTTCAAACTGTTTTTGTTTTTTGTTTTTTGGTTTGTTTTTTTTTGAGATTTGCTTTCTGTAAGTAGATTGTGACTTGCTCAAAGACAGGAACAGGGACTTAGAACTCTAAGCCCTATTCTGTGAACAGGATATATGATTGCATGTGACTCGTAGCATGGTCTCCCTTACACAGATAAGCCTCTAGATTATGGATTTAAAAGTCCATCTGCCTAGCAGCTTTAGAAATATTCTTTGTCAATGTCCCCACGATATCCAGTACTTTCTCTGCAAATCTGCCCAGGTCTCAGCTCACAGCCAAGTGTTCTGTGGTTTTTTTTGCACACTCTTAGTCCAGATCCTGGGTCTTCCAAGACTGGGCCTCTTCACTATGTCCAAATGTCCCCTTATATTCTCTTTCGTATTTTTTTTTTTAGTTTATCTCATTTATTTAATCCATGGGACTGCAAAGAAGGAAGTAGGTTAGTTAGTACATTCTCCCTCTAGCTCTTCTAAGTTTTCACGTCCCCACAAATAGAACTGCCACTCTAGCCCCAGATGGTCTCCTTTCCCTAGTGGACAAGTCTCTAGGGAAGGTTAATCATTCCAGTCTTTAAAGACATAGGTCCTGGGAATCCAGCAAAATGTCAGGTTCCTGTTTCCTCATCAGAGAACAATAAGCCAAAAATAATAGCTCCGAGTGGCCATTAGCACAGTGTTGCTTCCTCGTGGCCAGAAATGACCAGTCCCAATGTGAAGAAGATCGAGACACAAAACGCTTCCCGTGTCAATTTGCTGGGAAGTCTTTACCAGAGTCACAGGCCAGTTTCCACAGAGCTAATTCATGGGTAAGCAAAGCTAAAGCTTTTTCCTAAATAAGAATTAGTGAGGAGTGAAGTGAGACAGTGGATAGCATTGAATTGGAATGTGCGTCAATGATTCTCTTTGATGCCTCGAATCAATCTGAGGACACTTAATCTGCGTTCTGTGGGATCTAACTATTTGAGTACTTACTTTCCCAGACTGCTCTGCTACTTTATGACAAGGATATCTGCACCATCCAAGCAGTTCCTCGTAGTAGCTAACAGACAGACTCTGAAACACTGAGTCACAACTGAGACCTGACTTCCAGGGCTCATCTTCCCACAATCAGGGCAAACCCAAATGTATTCAGTTACACCAAGTTACCACACTAGATAACGTTCCCTGAATGCTAGCCTCCAGATAAGGAGCATCTCCTTAACTCCCTTGTTTGTTTTTCTAAGGACATAGAAGTGGCCCTCTCAGAAGTCCAGCTCTTTTCCATGAGAAAGGGCCAGACGCATGTGGTCTGTGATGGCAAAGGAAAAGGCTGTTTACTTCTAACTTCTTTTCATTCTTTGTGCTGATGATACCCATGCATCCCAGTGAGTGACAACAAACCCCTGGCATCCCAGGGGCCCCAGGAGGAGCCATAGCAATCCGAACACGAACACGTGTGCCCTTCTCTGAAGACCAGGGGTGCACAGTGAGCCCTGGCACCTTAGAGTTGACCTAATTGCAACCCTGAAAATTCCTACTGGGTATTGGAATTAAATATGCAGAATTAGAACATGTACAGACAGAGCGATCAGGAGTGTAAAAGGGAAAGACATTTTATTCCTCTTGTTCAGGATAAATTTTACACAAGGTTATCGAAGTTCCCAACAAAACCTAGCACTATCACTCCAATATTCTTACCATTTACCGAATATGGTACTGTAGACTACTGGATGAAATGACAGAAGAAAACTATGGATTCTAATAAAATCTTTGTTGAATGGGTGTAGATGGAATTAACATAGACTAATTGAAGATAAAATGGCCAAATGGTGGCTTGTGTGTCCTGTGGCCTCCAAACAATATCCCTTCGAGGGCTAGATGGGAACTGTAAGTCTCATCCTCCACCGAGCACATGATATGGCTTTATTCTTTGTAGTACAGATAAGGACCAGAATGAAAAAGACAAAGGATCCTAAAGCTATGCTTTCTCCTCACTGTCTCCAGAGCAAAGCAAGATAGATACCAGAAGAGATACAAACCTCCCACTCAGGCTTGCTGCTATGGGCACAAAAGTGACACACAACGTATCTCAGGCAGCATCCGTAAACATCATGTATGATGACCTAGGCATGTGGAAGCAAGACACTGGGAGGTGATAGAAAGAGCAATGATGTCAGAGAGAGATGAGGCTCCTACCAGCTTTTCCACTGTAACCTCTACAATCTCAAGCGAGTCCTTCAAAGGGCTCTACCCTGTAGAAAAACAGAAGTAGATTGTATTTTCCAGAGGATAGAGAGAAGGCTAGAAGAAATATCCCTTCTTAAAAGACCATGCATAGTTCAGGATCAGTAATAAACACTATTAAATAATGGCAAACAACTATCATTTGTTACTGTTTTATTATCAAAGTGATAGGACATAAACTATACTAAAAAAAAGAAAATTTAAAAAAAGAAAAACCCTCATATGATGGAGAGTGATAATCACACAGTAGGATCACCTCAAAGCATGACTATGTCCTTGGCAAGGCAAAGATAGAGGGGAAAATGAGAGATCAAAACTGTTAATGTTAGTTAAGTGGGTGGAGGGAACCTCCCGGGTGTGCAGCTGAGAAACACTGTGAGGACAGAGATGTTGCATCCTTACATAAAGAAATGAAGAAATTAGCCCAGGAAAAATGGCCAGGGGACAAGGCCAATTCCCTGGTAGTTTCTATCATTCTTGTGTAGTTTCTGAATGTGGTGTGTGTGTGTGTGTGTGTGTGTGTGTGTGTGTGTGTGTACATTTTATCCATAGAGCCCCATTTTTCCCTTACAGAAATGAAACAAACTATCTCACCAAGGAAGATCTCACCAAGGAAGACATCTGTCTTCAGAGTTGGCTCTAGAGTACTGGAGTTTTCTGTCTGTGCAGGGCTTTTCAGGCTGCCTATCTATGGTGCCCCACATACACTCTTCATGTATAGGAGTCCTTTAAGCCTGGACTAGCAGAAAGGCTTAAGAGGAAAGATGGGATGGTGGTCTCTCCATGTACCCCTTGAATTTGATCTTCACCTATCACATTCTGTCCATGCCTTCCTTCTCAAGACCTTGTTTTCCTGTGGCCTTACATCTAGAGTCTTCAGGTGATTCATTACCCTGAGCTGCTCTTATTTGGGGATTCATTCATGCTGTTTGGTTTTGTGGTTCTGAGGATCGAACTGAGAGTGAGGGTCTTGCACTGGGTGAGCATGGCCAGCCCGCTAAGCTGCCTCCCACACTGGACTGTGTAGATTTCATTAACTTTTTTCAGACCTAGAAAATCCTCTGGGGTAGAAACCATGGGCTTGGTTTTTGTTGTTGTTGTTGTTGTTGTGTTTTCTTTGCTTGTTTGTTTGGTTTGGTTTTGTTTGCATTTGTTGCAAAATGGATTTGTACTACTTTAGCAAAATTCATTTCAAACACCCACATAAGGTGTGTGGATAGAGCACCCACAGAGAGACTTCAGGATAATTCTGTGAAAGTCTTAGTCAGACAGCATTTACTCAGCTTTTTGTCAGCAACAAGGAAGGCACTTTATAAGGAAGGAAGTTTTGGGAGCTGGAAGTTTTTAGAAGAGAAGAGACAGATGTCTAACGTCTCTGGACCAAGCAGACAGATGGGCCTTTTCAAAGAGATACAATACAGAGCAGCATCCTTTGCGAACCCCCCTTGTTATCAATACACACCACTACACTCAAGGTCACCTCCTTGGCTTCATTTTTCACAGTTCCTTCACAGTTAGGCAGTTCTTCACTGAATGTTCAAGCACTAGCCCAGAGCTTTAGCCAATGACCCTGAGCTCAATGCTTGGGGATGGTGGAGAGGTCAGAAGGCCACTAGGAAGTCAACTCCATGGGACTGGAAAGCGGTTCTGGAACAAGCTAAGAAGAGTCTGGGGCCTTCCATGCTCAAGGCACCCAAGGCAACTCTGGGGGAGTTGGGTGCGGACTCTCCGGGACGCCCTCCCCCGCATCAATTTATGAAAGGGGTTATGCACAAAACTCTTTTCATAGAGTATTTTGTGTGCCTTCTGAGTCCTTCCACTTCCATTATGCTTATTCACAGGAAGCAATTTTCTCACATCATGACTTCTTCTTCTTTTTTTTTTTCTAAAAATTAAAAGGGTCAATACTGATGCCGGATGATCAAAGGAAAGTCATCCCAGACTCTCTTCAGAACTTGCCTGTAGTTCAAGTGTGATGGCCAGAGTTTCCACACAGCACACTAGGGAGGGAGTATCCCGAGGCCCAGGATTCGCAGTGCCCTCCCCACCCCCACCCTCCACCTCCACCTCCACCCCCACCAGGACCCTGTCAGGAAAACACAGTACAGCTCCAAAGCGCAGGCAGATAACACAGATTTCTCTAAGAGGAAAACCAAAGAGCTCAATAATTATCCTCGGAGGAGTCCAGTCATTATACAGCTGTGAGCAGAGAAAAGAAAAAAGAAAACGTTTACAATTTCTTTATTGACACAGTTATCTGAAAAATAAAATGAGGAAGAATTTCCTGGGCTTGGAATCGTTTTTCTTTTGAAAGGACCACCTTCTGACATTGGGATGCATCCAGAGGAGGTCACCAGGCTCTACTTCCTGTCCTAAAGAAAGAAAAAAAAAGGGTGGAAAGAGCAAAGAGCGGGGAGGGGAAGGAAGAAAGCTGAAAAACACAGGACTTCACAGAGCTCAGAGTTCCTGCGGGAGCAAGGATGGGTGGGGAGGACTTGAACTGTAGAGACCTGTAGAAATTCTACTTTTAGAAAATCAAAACCATTGTTTGTAGGGATGTTTAAAACCATTTATTAGACAAGAGTGATTATTCACTAGCTAGATAGAAGAAATGGATCCATTATGGAAGAACTGAATGGAAGCCTAATGCCCTCAGCTGGGTAGCAAATCAGCTGGATTCATTCCTCTGAAGGAAAAGTCTCCATTACCGCACCACACTGAAATTGATCTACATACCAATGTAGAGAATCAACACTAAGCATATAGTAGGTAGAGGGTCTTTTCCCCAAAAGCGACAGCATACTGTTTCTAAGTGAAATAAAAT
>NW_022196905.1:177933253-177949483 GCF_008632895.1 Mastomys coucha | reverse complement strand
CCAGAACTCATCAAACATGATGGGGTAAGATGTGCTTGAAAGGTTGCCAGCTCTGCTTGAAGGAAAAAGTTGCGATTATAGACTGGGAGATTTCTAAAGGTCCCTCCAAGCCCTTTCCTCTGTGGGCACACCAAGTGCCAGCAAGATTTGCAATTTCAAAATTGTGGCAATGACTTAATATTAAATAGCTCTTTTCAAATATACTATGGTGTCATTTCAGAGGCAACAGAGAATAGATTATTCTTTTAGAGTTTTCTCAAATGCCATCTTATCATTTCAGATAACCAGGGAGTCCATCTTAAATACCTTAAGACTAAAGCTTTCTTTAATTGATTTTTTTTAAAACTTAATGGCTGATTTCCTAAGCCACAATTGAGATTGTATTCTAAACATGGACAACACTTTCAATTATGGCAGCTACAGATACAGTGGTAGTAAGGCTGTTCAAAGCTACAAAGGTGGACATGGTACCTTCATCCTCTGCAGTTTAATGGACAGCAAGAGTACTCTCCAACAGCACCAGTGAGCTCAGCAACAGAACCAGAATACTCACTCTGCAACAGCACTGGAGTACTCTGCAACAGCACTGGAGTACACTACAATAATACCAGAGGATACTACAACAGCACTGGAGTACTCTGCATCAGCACTGGAGCACTCTGCATCAGCACTTGAATACTCTGCATCAGCACTGGAGTACTCTGCAACAGCACTGGAGTACTCTGCAACAGTATCAGAACAACACTGCCCTGGAAGCTCCTCCCATGTCAATAGAACCTGTTGTTGAAGCAGACCTCAGCTTTCAGATCTGAGAAGATATAAAAGTGGCATGAACTAGGAGGCCTATTACTTCTCCCGAGTCAAATAAAAGAAATAAAAGTAGAGTGTGACTCTGCTGTTGAAATAAATGTGGCACATAACTCCTGCTGTTCAGTACCCTATGGTCAAAGCAGAACAGTTGTGCACATGAAAACGGTCATGTTATATAGTACAGAGCATGATCCTGCACACAAAAGCAAATGTAGTTGAAAAGAAATAAAACTCAGGCAGTGGACAGGAAGAGCAGAGCATTGCAATATTAAATAATTTATTATAGATGGAAGAGCCAAATCTGGGCATACATATAGATACGGAGACAAGTTTTTCGACTTCCATCTGTGTTACTGTGTGCGTTGATCTGTGTGTTTACTTGGTAACATTGAAGATTTCAGCCAATGGCTAGGGAGTTCCTCGAAGTACCTTGAGTTTTGTATTGAGAGCCTTGCTAATGATTGGTAGAAGGGGTCTCTCTCAGAGACATGTGGCAGAGAATGTGACTGGTGCTTGCTAGGTCTTAGATTTCATCATTTTTAATGCAAAGCAAAGTGTCAGAGTGAAGGGGGAAAAAAACAGGGTTTAATATGAGAACTGAGTCAAATCCTCTCTGACAGCAACCTTCCTCCGGGCCACTCCTCCCTTCGTACTGTCAGCCACTGTTGCTTGCCCTCTAAGGGTCTCCTGTGTAGACTTAGGGAGGGTATGGGGCTGTTAACCATTTCCATGGTAGAGATCACAGATGCTGGAGACCAAATTTTAACATTTGGATTTAAAAAAAAAACTGGAAGTTTAGCTATAAAGTCTAGAAACATCCATCAGGAGGGTCTGGTACCTCCAAAGATAGGATCATGAGTGGGTAATTTTACCAGCATTCCCCACCCTGGTTATACTTTCTTAAAGATGGCCTTGAGCAACTGACAAAAGTTACCAATAATTGCAAATAATAAAAATCTGCATTATACTAAGAGGAATAAGTGTATTTAGGTCCAGACTCTTTTGGAACTCGTACATTTACTATCTCAGTTTATGGCTTTATTTTTATGTATTACTGCATATTTATATATATACATACATATATATATATATTCATACATACAAGGAGAAAACATACAGAGATTAAAAGTAACGATAAAAGTCCAAGGGCTCTTTAAATTTTTAGGAAGCTGTGGTTACCTTAAGAATACTTAATCTAAAATTTTACTTATACAAAAACAAACAAAATACCCCTTGTTTGAGAAGAAATATTTTTTCCTTGTTTATTTTTTACTTGTATTTATTCTTAATATTTTATTTATATCCGATGCTACTCCCCCCTCAAGGTCCTCCACTTCCTCCTCCATTCCCTATCCCCCTTTAGACACAAAACTTCCTTATTCCCTGTCTTCAAGTGTTGCCATTTCATTTATTAGTTGTCATATCAACCTTTTGGCATCCTTTACAAATTTGGAAATGAAAGAAAATAGATAAACTTCAATCTGAAACTTCAGTCCTAATGTTATGTTAACTTGGCCTGCTCATTCCCACATTTGTTCATTAATTCAAAGAGTGTTTCCTTCCAGAGAGTGTTCTGAATGCTAGGGAAATAAGCAAAGAGAATTTTTTTAAAAAGTAAAAATAAACAAAAACTACAAAACTGACCATCTGCTCTCACAGAGTACATTCTTCTGGAGGAGGCGGGTACCATAAAAACATCTGGAAGTAGAACAGTTGGATACAGCAAGGCAAGGAAGGGAAATGATGTTCAAAGTGTGGCCGGAGGAAGAGACGGTAAAAAGGTGACATTGAAGGAATGACTTTAATCAGGGAAAGAGAATGATTGCTAGGTGTTGGGTGAGAGGAAGAAACTGGAATCCCAAAATCTGCTGCTACAGAGCTTAAGATAGGAATAGGGAGGCAGGGATGGCTTAAACAGAGTAAGGGACAGGAGTATGAACGGATGAGAGACTGGCAGGACTCTGAGGGGATCAGAGTATCTTAGCTCTTATCCTGAATGTCCTGGAGGCCTTTGGGAAGTTTGCAGGATGGGGAACTCTAAGAGCATAATTATGTATGCTCTGAAGAGCACATGTACAGTATGTATACTGTGTACATCTGTGAGTCTTGTGAACAACCATCTACTATCTCCTCCAAAGGCAAATATTTTCATTCTGGTTATATTTGTTTATCATATTTGCTTTTATAAGTAAAGAAGCACAAGGAATTATTTACAAATAAAGATGCCACTTCAGCCTAAGTACCCTAGGTTCTGGTATCAAATCAGTTCTCACATATTTTCTGTGAGCATGTCATAGCCTCTCAGTCATTCAGCAATCACTTAGCATAAGTCTTCCAGGGATCATGTACTTGGAATGTGGGGATTCAGTAATGCACAAAAGAAACCTTTCCCAGAATTCAGAGGAGTTACAGCCATACTGTCTGCTCACAGGCAATCACACCTTCATAACCTTTTATCTGTGGCAAACTGTCCCAGCCCTGCACATCCTACAAGTTTTAATAAACTTTTATCATAACAACTCTATTTATTAAATACCCAGCAGACAATTTTGTTTAAAACTTTAACTCTTTTCTTTGTAATAGTGCTAAAATATTATCACTACTCTTGCTTCTCAGGAATGTGTGTGTGTGTGTGTGTGTGTGTGTGTGTGTAATGTGTGTGAGAGTGTATGTATGTATAAACAAAATAATGTGCTATTCAAATACCTGTTTTTGCAAATGAAATATAGCATTTTAGCAAAACAGTAACCTTTTGTCTGAATAGATGTTTTAGCCAACGAAATCTGAATTTTTCTCTCTCAGCTTCTTTGCTTTCTCATATTACATGCTCATTTGTTTTACAGGATTTTTTTTAATGCTCATAAAACTATGACCTTGTGTAAATTTCCCAGGAGACATGATTCTCAGAGCTTTGTTGGATAAACATTTGGGTTTTTTTTTTTTTTTTTTTTTGTAACTACATGAACAAGCCAAACTGCACGTAGTCCAAAAAATAATTCTGTCTTTTTCATCACTCCCTTTATAAAAAATAAAAATAAAAAATCCTATTGAAGGAATCCTAGTGCAGAGGTTGTGAAAGTATTTTAGTTTTACCATTTGCCCAGGAGAAACACTTTAAGCTTGGCACTTTTATTTTAGAAGTTTTCACAGCATGTTCTCACTTTGGGTGGTATCAAGGAAGTGGTCATTAAGAAGACAATCATGTTTTACAGCCTCAGAATGTATTTATTTGCTTCCATAGCATTGGTAACTCATACATCTTAAGATCCATAAACGGGGTATCTTTGTCCCTACGTTAAACTAACTTTAGTAATTCTGCAATGGTAACTAAGAAAACCACGGTGTGGTTTCAAATTATAAGTAATTAAATAAAAAAGAAACCCCAGGCAGACCAGTGGCATTTCTGCGAATTCCTTTGAGGATAGTCATGTGAACTCCTGGGACGGATTGCTTCCTTGAGCCAGGCAAATGAATCGGTTGTCCAGTTCAGACTCAGTAAACATTTCTATGTAAAAAATAATAGAAGATGCTGGCCTATCCACCCTATTAATTGTCATCTGAGAAATGTGTCTACTTTTGAAATTACTATGAACAAACAAAGACTGAATACTTTTAGAAAGCATGTGTCCTTTTCCTGAAACCTTTTGACCATTAATTCTTCAGAGCCTAGGGAGGTGACTCAGTGGGTACAATGCTTGACATGCAAGCTTGAGGGTCTGAGTCTGGATCCTAAGAACCCACACAGAAGCCAGGTGCAGGCAAACATCTCTGCTCCAGTGTTCCTATAGTGACGGAAAGCAGAGCTGAGTGAATCCCCAGAAGTTCTTAAAGGGACAGCTGGCATACATGCTTAGCCAACCATCCTGACTTTAGACAAAGCAAAAGCAAGGACTGACTTGCATATGATTTTGCTTTGGCCCACAAACATTTCACTCATACAGAGGATCTTGAGTTTTCTTTTTATTTCTTTTTAATTGGATATTTTATTTATTTACACTTCAAATGTTACCCCCTTTCCCAATCTCCTCCCCCCAGAAATCCCCATCCCATCCCCCCTCCTCCTGCTTCTATGAGGGTGTGCCTCACTCACCCACCCACTCCTGCCTCCCTGCCCTGGCATTCCCCTACACTGGGCCTTCACTGGACCAAGGGCCTCCTCTCCCATTGATGCCCAAGAAGGCCATCCTCTGCTACATTTACTGCTGGAGCCATGGGACCCTCCATCTATACTCCTTGGTTGGTGGTTTAGATCCTGGGAGATCTGGTTGGTTGATGTTGTTCTTCCTATGGGGTTGCAAACCCCTTCAGCTCCTTCAGTCCTTTGTCTATCTGATCTTGAGTTTTCTTCAGGCTTGTGTATAGTCATATTATCTTTTTCTTAATTTTGATAAATAATTACAAGTTTAATTGTAATTTTAAAAAATATTTTTTAAATAATCTTTTAAAATATTTTATTTAAATTTAAAAATATTTTTTAAAGTACTTCTTATCTTAGTAAAAATGCTCACCCGACTCTATGGTCCAGACAGTCACTTAGCTATTTGCTATTTCTTCTATAAAATAAGGATTAAGTTGCCTAACCAGGTTAGTGTAAGGACGTTGTAAGGTAATGGCAGTGGATTTCTTCTAAGAGGTACAAAACACGAGAAACTGTAAGCTACCGATGGTATTTCTGGGATCACTCAGTCAAGGCTGTTGTCATCTGGAAATGGCAGCCAGCACAGCTGTGAAGGAAACATGGAGCGAACACAGATCATGGAAGCACACTAGAAACTCCCCAGTACCAGAGCCCACCATGCTCCAAGGGTAGGGGTGTGTGTAGACTAATCCACACCTAAAAGTGTTAGCAGATTTGCTCATACTAATATGGGTTGGTCAGATACGCAGGACACTAAGCTTTCCTTGGTCAGGGTTGTCATTTCTGCCATACACGTGGTACCAGTCAAAACAGTTTCCTTCTGAAAGCATTGTGAGGAACTGAAGAGAAGAAAACAACAAACACAACAGGCCATTCACCTCCCCCAGTTACTGTATTGTTGAGTGTGTATCAGGAAAGAGAAAAGTAAAAACTAGTCGAGTTATGGCAATCACATGATGAATTTAGGCAGGAGGCTACCTGGACATTTTGCTAACAAGTCTGAAGTATTGCAATCTTGTCTCTAGCTACTTGTAAGAGAACAAAAATCTCAGTGCCTATTGTGTTATCATTTTTGAAGTAAATTTCCTCAGATCAAGCAAGTCGTGGGCAGACATAAGAAATATTTACTTGAAATAAAATTCACTAAACATTTTTCATTAGAGAACTCTTAAGGGTTACTGCATTTTTCATATAAAATATTGTAAAGCCCTCACAAAACTGAATTCTAGATTTAGTGGAAAGCCAGAGTCAGCGTTGTCTTTCTGCCACTGTGATAAAACACCTTGACCGAGGGCAGCTTCAAGGAAGAAAGGGTTTATTTCATCGTACGCTTCCAGCTTACACTTCTGTCACCGAGGCGAGGCAGGGACAGGAGCTCAGACCAGGAACCTGGAAGCAGGAACTTACACAAAAGCCCTGGAGGGGTGCTGCTTACTGGTTTGCTACTCATGGCTTGCTCAACCTGATTTTTTATATAATTCAGGACCGTCTGCTAGGGCTAGCACCACCCATAATGGTATGGGCCCTCCCACATCAATCATTAATCATGAAACTGCCTTAGAGACATGCCCATCTGTCAGTGTGGTGGTGATGTTCTCTTAATCAACAGTCTGTCTTCCAAAATGACTTATAGCTTGTGTCAAGCTGCCACAAAAGAAAACCAAACAGGACAGATCATACTTGCATATTTGGAAATACCAATAAAATCCATTAATATGGATAATATAAATTAATTTTCAAAATTAATACTCAATGAACTAATTTTTAAAAATCACATTTAGGCAAAATCAAAAGTAATTATGCATCTTTTTTGCAAGTATATTTATTCCCAATCTGCCTTTATCTCATTGCTATGTTAAGAAAGTTTGGCTAAGATTTATTCTTTATTCCCAAGATAACAATTTCATTTGGAAAATTTGTTCATGGCCACTAATGTTGTAAGAAATAACTTGCATAAGACTTTTTCAGTTTTAAGGTAAAAGTCATTAAGAAAATCAGAAAGTAAGCTACATAATTTCAGGGCAAAGTGCACTTACCATTCAAAGTTTAATTTCATTTCAGAACAAGCCTTCTATTTCATTTCCCAACACTTCAAAGGAAATATTCTCTTTCCACCTTTAAGATCAGTCTATATAAAAATGTCATGAAAGGAGTTGTATATTATTCTAAAGTTCAAGGACAAAATTCAACAGTCATAATAACATCTTTGATCATCAATTATACAGTAATAACAGTTGGAGAAACATGACTATAAATATAGAATAGTAGCTGTCACCAAACTGAAACATTCTTCGATAATTACCCTCACATCTTCTTGATCCTGGTTTTTATTTTTGTTTTCGTCTTCTTTTTCATATCACATCACTACCTGTCACTACTAGCTTCTGAAAAGGAGATATAGGATTGAATTCCCATGACACATTCCTAAATGCTCTTCCCTGATTGACAATAGAGCATACAATATCTAGTTTGTAACATATGGCAGTGCAGAGAGTGTATTGCTCTGGCATAACAAAGCAAACACGCCCACTTCTTAGCGTAACTAAAAATAGGTGTGACTACCATGTGCTATTTGACCAAGGCAATTACTACTCAGTTGACACTGAGATTTTGCTCCATGAATTCTGCGATGACTTTTTCTTTTTCTTCCTGTTACACAAGACAGAAGTCTCCCTCATTTCCCTATTATATTGACTTCACTGGAGTCAAGCCATGTGCCGACCTCCACATCTCCAAAGACTATGATTTACTCCAGCCCAAAGGTATACTTAACTTTCTGCATAAAAAGAGAGTCTTTGTCAAGTCCAGCAACCTCTGAATTTGGGTCATTTCACAATACTGGGATTATTTTTCTTAATTGCTTTATAAGGTTAACCTCTAGAATGGTTGTGGCTTGTAAGGTACAGTGTGTTCATTAAATTGGCTTCTTCAGTAATTCATGAAATATCTGCAAACTGGCATCAGTGAACGACGTTCACTGAGGTCTCCAAATAAAATGGCTAAATTGGCTTAGAGTAGGAAAACAGTTGCTTCAAAACTTCTGTAGCTCCAAGAAAACAAGAACATCTCCTCTTTTCCAAGTCTGCTCTTATGCTGCCATAACAGTGCATTTAAATGATGTCATCTTTAATAAAAATATTCCAAACAAAGATAAGTCATTTCTAAAATTCAGAAAGACTAGGAGGAAGATGGATGAAGGTGAAAAGACTGGTTTTATAAGGATGATGTGCCTAAGATAATTCTCAGGAGAGCAAGGAAGAAGTCCTTCTTCCCACCCTAGGAAAGTCCATGAGCACATCTCTGAAGTACAATTGCATTGCAGGGCTCTGTGATTCATGACTGGCCTTAGTGGAGGCCCACGGTGACACCACATGGCGAAGCAATTGCCAAGGGACATGAGTCATGTTTACAAAGTCTACTGAAAGTGCTAGGGAAGATGAGATTTCTTTCAAAGTTGTACTTTTATGCACATTCTATCTATTTATTAAAATTCAATAATCAATGTTGCCATGTGTCTAAATCCTTGAATCTTCCAAATACATCAAGGATTCATGTAGCATGTAGAAATCCAAAGCATTGCAAAATCAGATTAAAATGCAAGTAATGTCTTTAAGATGCCTATGTGGTATTATATAAGTTGTATTTGATATCTTTGAATACTTGGTTCCCAGTTGGTGGAACTATGTGGGAAAGACTGGGAGGTGTGGCCTTGTGGAAGGAACTATGTCACTGGGAGTAGGCTTTGAGGTTTTCAAATGCCCATGCTATTCCCAGTTAGCATTCTCTTTCTTTCTCTCTCTCTCTCTCTCTCTCTCTCTCTCTCTCTCTCTCTCTCTCTCTCTCTCTCTCTCTCTCTCTCTCTCTCTCTCATGTTTGTGGATCAAGATGTAAGCTCTCAGCTATTGATTCAGCTCCATGCCTGTCTTCTAGCTGTCATGCTCCTTGACAGTCATGGACTCACAGTCCTCTGAAACTGTAACTGTCAGATAAACTCTTTTTTCTATAAGTCAACTTGATCATGATATCACAGCAGTAGAACATTAACCAACTTGACCTATACACTAGACCATTTCTTGTTTAAAATGCAGTTTCCAAAGTAATCTCAAAGAACCAATAAAAGTGCTTTCATTGGCCCAAACTAAAACAAAAGGTAAAGGCAAACGTCAAGCATTAGTAACGTCTATATGGCAACAAAAATAAATACTGAAAAATGTTTCTTCATATCTTGTTGTATTGACCTATTCTCTACACAAACTAAAAGAAACAAGGACATCAGGAAGTTTTCTTGTAATGTTTTGTTGTAGTGTTTATGCCCTGGGAGAATTAAAGACATTCGATCTAGTGAGAGCCTTTTTCTTTTCTTTTCTAAACAACGATGAAAGTGCAGTAAAGCGAAGATACTAATTAGCTAAAACAGAAGACTGATTCTCCACAAACCTTAGCCAACCTTGGTCACGTCAAATAGGCCTCACTCAGGGTCACATCATAAGAGAAAGAAATCCCATAATATTAGCAAAGAATTCATAAAAGGCTTGGTAAAAATAATCTATATATTTTAATATTAGTGAATATAGAAGATCACAGTTTGAGGCTGACCATTTTCAAGCTATAGAAAATCAAGTATGTTCTGCTTAAAAGAAAAATTAGAAAACAAGTTATTAATAAACATGGGCTTGGTGGTTAAGGAAACTTGGTGCTATTCCAGACTCTTCCTTAGGAACCAAAGTTGGCTCTCAGAAGCTATATCCAACGGCTCACAACTCCAATTCCAATGATACAGTTCGAGCCTCCGCAAGAACACATGCACACACACACACAAGAAATAAAAATATTTTTTTTTAAAAAGTAGATACTCACAGCCCCCTTGTTACTTACTGAAATGAAATCTATACAACCTTAGACACAGTACAGATATAGAGAAAAGTTTTAAAAGTCATAACATACATGATGTTGCATAGGTTTTAGGAGGAGTGCTGCGTCTTTCTTTTTAAAAATGTATACCATGCTGAATGCTTATGACTCCAGTGTGCATGCATCTAAAATATCATCCTGACTGAATAACATGCCCAGACTATAGTCTCTGATAATATGTTTTCCCCACTGAGGTTTTGTGAAAATCAGAAGACAATGATCAAAAACATGTATTTACAAAAAAAGAAAGAAAAAAGGAAAGGAAGGAAGGAAGGAAGAAAGAAAGAAGAAAGAAAGAAAGAAAGAAAGAAAGAAAGAAAGAAAGAAAGAAAGAAAGAAAGAAAGGCAGAAAGGAAGGAAGGAAAAGTGAACATTCTTACAAAGAGGATAAAAGGAACAAATGAGATAGTTCAGGGCATAAAGTCACTTACCACCAAGCCTGGTGACTGGAGTTTAATTCCCAGAACCCACACAGTGGAAGGGGAAAACCAACTCCCTCAAGTTGTCTTCCGGCTTCTGTACACATGCATAGCAACCCCACCCACACACACATTCACAAATAAGTGAATAAAAGATCAGATTCATTAAGTGACTCAGTTCGTCATTATTGATACAGTTAGTCAGATTTTGACAATGTCACTAAAATGTGTTATCCTGTACGTCTTATATTCCTAAGGGAGTGGTGTCATCACCAAATGAGAGGAGAAGACGTGTCATTGGTACAAAGGGTGAGAAATGATTTTTCTTTTTATCCTTCTGTGGAATAAATTATGAAATTTGCCCCTATTATTATCATTATTGGCTCAGAAGACATATTATAGTCATTTCACTTAACACTGTAAAAACCTAATTTGCCAATAATGATGTTCCCTTTTTTATTTTCATTTTAGAAAATAATTCAAAACTTCTTCATCATTTTCCTGATACACCTTGACCTGGAGCTAAGTCTCTTTCGTAGTGATCATGTATATAAACAGTGAGATTAATGGGCAATACACCTTGACCTGGAGCTAAGTCTCTTCCGTAGTGATCATGTATATAAACAGTGAGATTAATGGGCTGATGCCTATTTTGCTCAACAGCCTTAGAACCAAGGAAAGACAGACTTTCTATGACTCCTTTTTTGGATTAGCTGTGTCTCCCTGGAGCTGAAGAATGCTAAATATGGGCACAATAGTCCAAACGTCTGCTTGCTCACACTCTCACCAGCACATGGATATACTTAATTAAGTTTAGTTCTTTGGACAACTTTCAGGTGCTGAGTTTGCAAATTCCTTGAGGTCGTTAAGTAACTACTAACCTGAAAAAGAGCTGTCTGGGTTATTTTTGCTTCCTTTTCTTTTTTAAGCTGCTCTGCCTTGGGGCATGATGATATCACACACACACACACACACACACACACACACACACACACACAAGAAGCTGACCTATCATTAAGGTTGGTGAAGTCTATAGTCACCAGCCTGTCCTAGATGCTAATTCTGTCCTGGTTCATTACTGCAGCTGATGAGGATTCAGGCAGGTAGTCTGTGCCCCTTGGTTGCTGGGCAACAGCCTTACTGATTGCCAGTTTCTTGGAGTTGAGAGTAGAAGGTATCAAAGTTGGTGGGCTATTCCCTGACTTGCCAGCCCTGTAAATATCTGTCCTGTATCTTGGTGCTTTTGTCTCTAAGCGACTGGCTTGGAGATTGTGACGCCTAGTACTTCTTCCTGCAGGCTACCCCCACTTGCTCACCCTTTCTCTATAAATAGTTTGGTTTGTGCTTTAAGGTTTTGTTTGTTTGTTTGTTTGCTTGCTTTTTACAGTAGGCTACAACTGGTTTTTGGAAAGAAGTGGAAAGAAATCAAGAGTAGCAGGAAGATCCAACCACAAATCTGTCAATCAACCTTTTTCTACCACTTCCCCTCTCCTCTGTCCCCTGCCCCCTCTCCCTTCTCCCCACCCACAAATCTGTCAATCAACCCTTTCCTACACCTTTCCCTCTCCTCTGTCCCCTGTCCCCTCTCCCTTCTCCCCACCCACAAATCTGTCAATCAACCCTTTTCTACACCTTCCCCTCTTCCCTCTTCCCTCTCCCCTGTCCCCTCTTCTTTCTCCCTTCTCCCCTTTCTCCGCTTTTCTCTTCCTCCACCCTGCCATCCTCCTCCCCAACTTCCCTCTCTCCCTTTTTTCTTCATCCTTTGGTTGCAGAGTTTGGATATCACATGACTTTATATATGAGCACATTAGCCATTACTGCTTTCTGGAGTCTATGAAACAAACTGACTTCCTCATTGATCACTAATTAAGAAAATGCCCTATATGCTTGAAACCATCTTCTGGTGGCATTTTCTCAATGAAGGTTCCCTCTTCTCAGATAACTGTAGCTTATATCAAGCTGGCATCAAACTAGCTAGCATACTTGGCATGTCTTGCTTCGCAAATTTTGGATCAGCTAGGATGTTGGGTATCAATGGTTTAGTGCACATCTTAATTGGTAGCGAATCCTGCATAAAAAAAAAGAAGTGATAAATGCTAAATATTTGGCATTAGCTTGAAGAACACAGCTTCCTGAGAGCAACACCATAGAATAAAAATAGGTATGTTTTTAAAAAGCAATTCCAGCTGTCTTCTATAAATTCATCATGCTCTTCATCATACGAAGGTCCCAAGGTATATTGTAACATAGACACATGCATGTGTTTGACATATTGCTTCTTTAACTCAAACTACCAGAAATCCTCTTTTTTACTACATTCTGGTAATAAACTTAAGGTTAACTATTTGGTCAATACTCATTTAGAAGCTTAGACTCCCTTGAAGGTTCTCAAAGTCAGACAGTTCACCATGTTATTCTCTGGTGTTTATTGTGTTGCTATAGTTGATAGTTTTATTTGTTTTGATTTTCATTTTTTGTTGTTTTGTTTGTTTGTTTTGTTATTGGTTTTGGTTTTTGGTGTTTGGTTGGTTGGTTGACTGGTTAGTTTTTTTGTTTTGCCTTTGTTTTTATCTTTAACAAGGTCTCACTCTATAGCCCAGGCTAGCCTGAAACTCATCCTGTAGCCATCCTTTTGCGTGAGCCTCTTGAATGCTGAGATTACAAGTGTCCTTCCCCATACTTGGCCTTTAGTGTGTTTTCCAAGTGTACTAAAAAGACAAGATACTGAGAGTGGAAGAGAAAGTGAAGCCACCTCTGCACCCTTGGCAATTCTCAAACATCCTCCTTTGGTTGCAGCATAAATTCACTAGAGATCAAACTGAGGAAGAATGAAGTGTGCACAGAATACATATTTCCACTATCTTTCAGATCAGGCATAATCGTACATTCCAGCAGTGAAAATATATTGGACATGAATGGATTTCTTCATAACAGTACTTTAGGAGAAATATTTTGGGATATATTTCATGTTTGAAATGCTTGGCTATTAATATCATATGTTATAATTAGAATTCACTTTCCAACAATGTATGAATAAAACAGTGTTCTTTTTGAAAATTCACAATAAATAAAGGTTCTGAAAATCTGTAGTCATGAAATTGATTTCCAAATTTACCAGGTCGTAATATTTTTCTCCCTCCTGATGCCCATTGTCACTTCGCAGATCTCCTGCTCAGTAGGACACTCTTTGTCCATATTGTCTGTTTTGCACATTGAATGCCATAGAGCTGTGTTCTGGGTCACTTCTTTCTTCTTCTGGGGAGGGTACTTAAAGCATCAGTTAGAAAGTTGATGGGGAGAGAAAGAATCACATCTACCAGCTGTTTATAATCTATTATTATCATTTAGTTTAAGAAGAGAGATACTAAAAGACTGTGCAGCGGCTACACTCTAGCTACTTAATGGCTAGGGTGCTCAGTAAAGCCACCAATGAGAAGCTCTTATCTCAAGATGCTGTATCTTCTACAGATCCCCAAAGAAGTACAGGAGAATGGAGCTGGCCTGCGTTTTATCCTTCAAAGGATTGTTAACTAAGAGAGAGTATTTCCTGTGTGTTTAAAAAGAAATGTCAGGATTGATTCTGCTGCTTATGACAGCTGAATTTCATTAGCTTATATGTAAATGTCTCATTAAGTTGGGATGTTTAAAAAAAACATAGGAAAAATTACATCAGTAATTCAACATATAGTCCCCAAACTCATAGCTGCAGGAAACCCTGCTTGCAGATCAGAAGTCCTAAGATGCTGCCTGGTTTCGTAAATACAGTTTTATTAGAAGATAGTCACAATCCTCTATTCATAAACTGCCTGTGGTCACTTGGCCATGAGAATAACAAAGCTGAAGAGATGAAAGAGAGATCAGATGGCTTGCAGAACCCCAGAACATTTACTCTCTGGCCCTTTCTAGGCAAAGCTGGCCCGGGTCTAGTTTGGCAAGAGTGTTGCTGTGGGTCACCACGAATGTAATTTGTCAGTGGGTGGAGTGTGTTCATGGAGATAGGAGGTTCTTTTGTACAAGGAAGGACTCTGAAATCCTGATACTAGAAAAGAGAAGGAAATATGACCCCAAAAAAATGTAGAAATCAGGTGGAAAGTTCAAAGAACCAAGCAGAGAGTTTTCTGGGCAGACAGGGAAACAGACTGTTCAAAAATATCTAGGAAGTCAGCAAGCAGAAAGAAATGGGAAAGACCCACAGTGTCTCAGCCAAAGGCCGGAGCATAGTTTCTTGGCAACAGGTGAAGCTTGTCAGTGATGGGGAGGCTCTGTATTGTTGTAGAGCTCTAGAAACCACGTGACCTAACTCGGGTTTGATTTTCCATTTTGTTTTGTTTCGGTTTTGCACCTGTAAACTGACTACAGAGTGGGTTAAGAATGCAGTATCATCATTTCAAAATTCAAAACAAAAAAAGGGAAGTTCTTATTAGACTACCCATGAAACCAAAAAGGCCATGTATTACTCTCCTGTCGCACATGCTTGTGGGATGTGGGGATTCTAACTCAGGACCTTATGCTTGTGCAGCAAGCACTTCTACACTGAGTCACCTCCTATCCCCAAAGCTTTCTAGATCTCTTCAGTGGGCAAGTAGAATTAAAAATTATTGTTTTGGAGAAAAGTATTAAAAACCACATAAACTGTGGATTGTGTATGTTAGTAAATAGTGTAGTACTGGCTGAAAAAAACCCACTTCATATATAACATGTCTTGTTCATAGTTTCATCCTTCCTCTGTTCTTTACAGTAATATTAAAATTATTCAGAGTCCTAGACAGTTATAAAGTCCTATTGGGACCTATTGACTGAAGCAGGCAGAGGTCTGTGTAGGAGTTGGGTCAGCATCAAATGACCTTCAACAAATCCAAACAACCTTCTAATGTTGTTATTTGAATCAAGGTGTTAAGTGATTCAAGGTTATTTGAATCACTCATGACCAGAGGGCATTCTCTGGCAGGAAACTTTGTAAGTCAGGAGTTGAAAGCACATTGTCTGTACCCAGACACGGCCTGAAAAACAGCATCCCCAGCTCCTGCAGGCCTGCCTCCTCTCTGGTCCCCAGGAGCCAGTTACCAGAGCAGTACAACAATATTATTTGCTATATGTAAGCATGGGGACAGACCTTGTAAGCCTCAGGCATAGCCATTCCATGAGGTCATGTGTGAAGATGTGAACTGTTGAAAGAAATAAACATAACATTAATCATGAGAAAAGAGACCTTATTGCTTAATGGGAAAATGATTCACTTTGCTTAGATCATGCAAGAGATGGAACTCTGTGTTTTGAGTGACGGAAAATAAAAGGCATTTCTCCTTTAAATGATGCTCAACTGGCGTATTCTAAAAATATGAGAAATCACTGTGAACCTACAAGCCAGCAAGAGTCTACTGACAGTCAAAATGAAGGCCCTCCACTACCACGCCTGGCTTGCACTCCCCTTGATTGATATTTTCATTTAAGAGAAAACCCACTCCCTTCAGGTTTCAGCTTGTTGACCTGAGAAAAAGTAGAAACAGTGAAAACAAGAAGAAAACAACAACTAGAAATGAGGAAGGTATGAGTGTTCAACACAAAGCTGAAATTCAGAGAGCATTCGATTTTCTGCAAGATCTTTGAGAGATGGCTGAAAATTATTTTAACGTTTACTGAGCATGGTGACATCAAAGCCACAGGCGTTAAACAGGCAAAATGACTTATGAGCAATTTTTCCAATTCTTCTCAAAAGAGAAAAAAACTGAAAGATTCCAAGAGAGTAGAAAGAATATGGTGTTATTAATTAGGCAGGAGGTTCTATTTATTCCTAAAATATATTTACCTTGTACTTCAAGACTCTCCACTTTAAAAGAATATGGCTACATATTAAAATATATTCCTTTGAGGCTTCGTTTGTAACATTCATGTTTAGAAATTCAGATATGGGAGAAGTTTTCACCTTCCATTAAGGGCTGGGTTGTAGATCCC
>NW_022196905.1:177925648-177933243 GCF_008632895.1 Mastomys coucha | reverse complement strand
ACTGGCAACAGTACATACAAAGCTAGCAAGCTTCGATTTTAAACCTCAACTTTCTAAACATCAGCTGACCAAATGCATTTGTAAAAACACATGATTTCTAGAGAGTATCCGATGCATTTGGTGGATAGTTCAGATACATAGCTGCTTATATCACGAAGCAGGTTTTAAATGCAACTTTATCTTAAAAATCAAGAGCTGTGACAAACCAGAACTTCCTCCTAGGCCTGTGTGTCTTCAGAACAGCTTTGGGTAGACCAATGGTTTTACATTTTGGAGATCAGATCGTGAAAGGTAATTGATTACTAAACAGTACAATTTGATATGATGTTATTGTCAAGTAAAGCATAAGATCTCTGGCCTAACACAGTGGAGCAAACCAAGGAATAGAACTCATTCAGTTTACAACTTTATTTCTGTAGGACAGAATGTGCTCCTAGGTCCTTTTGAGTAATATGAAAAATCAAAGTTAGAGAGTGGGAAACCATCTCTCTGGTACCTGTTTCCTATTAATCTATTTGGGGACAGTGGTGCTTGTTATCTCCTTAGAAGTAGATCCCCTTTGTGATGGCTGAAAAACTTATACCTAAGATTTAAACGTCTTTGTCTATATCTATATCCACACCACCATTTTGGTAATTGTTGGACTTATCAGAAAGTGTATATCAGTTTCCTGAGCATTGCAGAGCAAATGGGCTGAAGCAAGTGATCACAAATAACAATAATGATTTCCAACACAGTCTTAGAAGCCAGAAGTCTGAACTAGGTGTCAGGGATCCACACCCTAGAGAAGGGTCTCTAGGGGAGCAAGTCCTCCTGTTTCTGCACTTTGCCTCTGGCAGGTGCCAAGAGGCCTTCGTGCCTCTTAGTTTGCAAGTGTACCATCCAGCCTTCCTCTGTCCACACACACTCTTCTCCCCTTCTGGTTGAGTGTGACTGGAAATCCTCTTTGTTCAAAAGAACTATCACTGGGTTGGCCTGACCCTAACCCTGTATTATCTCCCTAAGTTACATTTGCAAACCTCTGTCACAAATGAGATCTTCATATGGGCCCCCCAACAACTGGAACAAGAACTGTCCCTGACTCTGTCCTCTGCCGGTGGATCCCATTCCACTAACTAGGATGCCTTATCTGGCCTCAGTGGGAGAGGATGTTCCTAGTCTTGCAGTGATTTGATGTGCCAGGGTGGAGTGATACCGGAAGCTTGGTTCACCTTTCTCAGAGGAGAAAGGGAGGGACTGTGTAAGGGGGGAATGGGAGGGAGCTACGATAGAAATATAAAATAAATAAATAAATAGATAGATAAATAAATAAATAGGAATAAAACCAAATGGGGTCATACACACAGGTACAACAGCCTCAAACTTGATCATAGTTTGCTGTGTTTTAACATCTCCTTAGGGCAACAAACCTGAATCCACAACAGAATTACAAACTGTGCGCTGACCTAGCACTATTTTAAACAATTAAATAATGGGCATGTTCGCCCTCTGATCTAGATTTCCTGATGGTTTGTTTCCATGCACACTCAGGCAGCCTAAAGTTGAAAGCCTAAGCTCAGGAAGTGGCTCAGCTGACACTGACATGTGCCACTCAAAGGCGAGAAAACTCCTCCTCCTGTTTCCTATTTGCTTGTATATTATCTCCCCCATGTGTGTTTTTATAAAAAGCTTAATGAATATCTTGAATTCCCAAGACTCTCAAGATGCCATTCATTTCTTTATTTCTTTTAGTCTAGTATGATTTCTTATACTCACAAATACTAATGATTTAACTGGTAGACCACCCCAGTGTAGAGGAAAATATTTGTCCTACTATTTCCCACTAATCCACTGCTAATCTCACCCAGACGTGTCACTACGTGTATGTGTGTGTGTGTGTGTATCTTTATGTGTATAGTCATACATACATTCTCAATACTTACATGCCTGCCCATGTTATAGCTTCAGAGAAAATGCTAGCAAGTTCCTGGATTTGTGTTCTTATGCATATGTAATCTAGAAGAGTAACACATGAGGTCATGGAGAGTTATCTGTTAGAAGAAGCACTGGATTGTTTTCTATCTCAATATTATTGTTCGCTAGTTACTGGAGTGCTACGGGCATTAGTAACTTCATGATTAATTGTAAAACTATAAAACTGAACAGAACCTGACTGTTACCATCAAATCTATGACTATACAGAATGCTCATTTGTTTCTCTCCATCCCATGAACACAAGGAACAGTATTTTGCCATTTTGCCCAAAACAAAGATACTTTTATGTCAATAGAATGTCTTATTACATTCATGAGACTAATCCATCATGAGACTAAGTCTAAGACACATAGTTGAGATAACAACCAGCATGTAATTGAATTATTTCATGTTAAGTATGTCAATTTTAGAGACTAAACTAATTTCATATCATTTTATGGGAAGAGACTTTGACACTCTGAACTTTTATTTTGAGATATATATATATATCTCCAAGATATATGATATATATGTGAATATATATTATATATATGAAGTATATATGTGTGTATATATGCATCATATATTTGTATCTATATGTATATATATGAAGTATATATATGTGTATATATGCATCATATATTTGTATATATATATGTATATATATGTATACACATCATATATATGAAGTATATAAATGTAGCTGTCCCATAGATAATTCTGTCATGTCTGGCAAGCTGCACTGGGACCCAGAACACACCCACATACTTCCAGATGTGGAATAGCCATTTGAAGTAAAGACAAATTGCCCATGGTTCAGATCATCCCTTTACAGTCTATTTTGCTCTCTATAAATGAGGATTCCTTTCCTTAACAGATCTCAAGAATGGCTTTCCTTTCCCAGCACCTTCTCCTGTGTCTGTATCTACTGCTGTCTTCCCAGGGCTTTGCTTCAAGTTTCCATACCATCCATGCCTTCTTCATTCTAAATTGATACATTTCAACTTTTAAATAGGTCTAATCCACCTGTTTATGAAAACAAAAAGAAAAAAAGTAGGGTAAGGGAAGCAGAGAAAGGGGGTAGAGAGGGAAAAAGAGAGGGAAGGAGAGAAGAGTGGAAGAGAAGGGAGATGAGGGAGAGACAGAAAGCTAGCACCAGCAGACACCACCATGTGGTTGCCATTCTCAGACTCTGTTCTCCTTCTCAGTCGATGTTCTAACAAGCACAAGGCTAACACTATTGTCTCTATCTTCCCACATCCTGTTCCTTTATATTGCCACTCTTCAACCTTCTCAACCCTCTCTTGGAAACAGTCTTACAGAAGCCACTAGATCTTGGCTAGTTGACAGAAAATGAATACCATTGGAGTCTTCCTCATCTGCCTTCTTCCTAAGGCAGGTAATTCAGTGTTCACTACACATCTCTTCCCTAGGAGTAGACAGGACTTCTCCAAGCATGAGATGCAAAAGACAGTCTTAAAATGGATTGCGTTATTGTTGTTGTTTTGCTTTCTTAGAATGCAAATTACTTCTCAAATGACATTTACTAGAATTTAACGAAGCCAATTCTATGTACATGACTTACAGTTTCTTAGTACTAAAATGAGAAATCTAGCACTCATGGTAGCAGGCGTAGATACTGTATCATCGAATGATTGGTGATAAATTGCTCTATAGTTGCTGATGGTAATTTTTCTTTTTCACATTAGCTCATAATTCATACTACCCCACATTTGAGAATGTCTCCTAACGAATCCTATGTGTTATACCTTCATTTATGGGTCAGCCTTCCTGATGTTCATGAGTGGCGGCCACCTGGAGCTCAAGGTAGATCCAGTTTGGCAGTCTGTTGACATGATTTGATTATGAATCTCAAGTGGGATGTGCTCCATTATTTCAAATGTCATCCTAAGAATGCTTTCTGGTTTATTGTGGTTTGTTTGTTTGTTTATTTCTATATTCACTCCTACAAAGCTAAATGCTAAGCTCACTGGGCAATGGTAGTTGTGATAAACAGCTAAGATTTGATTGCTTGTCTTCTCTTTGGTCCTCAACCACAGGGATACTGCAAATTACACTACTGCAAATATAAATGTATAAAAGGGAAGTGAATAAAGACTAGAGTGATCCTTGGGAGCCAAGTCTGATGTTCTCAGGATGACTGTGAGAATAGAAGAGAAAAATCTAGTGTCAGATCAGAACTGGCAAAGTCCAATAAACGAGTGTGAGAAAATCTTCTGAGGAGCTATGCCACAGACGGCTAAAGAATGTTTTAGAAATAGCTGGACACCTGAAACAGCTGTTCAGCAGGTGTTGAGCAGGGTTGACTTAGAGAGAGCCCGGAACCAGGAAGATACACATTTATGAATGGCATGCTGTAGACTAATCCTCAAAAGAAATTAAGAAATGCCTGTGATGTGATAAAAGACATTCTAATTGTCTCATGAAAGTTACAGCAAGAATTAACAAAATCCCTAGAGAGGCAGCTGTGGCAGTGTTTAAAGCATAAGATCGGGAACGGCACCACAATCCTTCTAAGATGTGCAGTAGGCAGGAAAAATGGGAATAACATGGGCCTATGGAGAGCATGTCTAGTTTCTAAATCAGAGTTACCTCTGCAAGGCTTTCTTCCAATGTGCATAAACACAAGAATAGTGTAAATGGGTATCATTCAGTTTTAAATTCTGTAATACTCAGAGAAAAGGTGGTATGAAGATGAGGCCCAGTTCTAAGAATAAGGTTTTCTGGAATGTAAAGAACTCATCAGGTGAATTTTATCTGAGATAAGAGAAAATATTTAAGTATTTAGACAGCTAAAAACAGTGCTATGCAATTTCTGCCTCCTACCAGAACTAATTTTTTAAAGCAAGTGTTAGCAGAGTATGGTGGTGCATACCTTAATCCTAGTACTTCAGAGGCAGAGACAGGTAGGATTCTGTGAGTTCAAGGACAGACTGGTCTACAATGAGAGTTACAGACCAACCAGTCGTATGGTAAGAAATTGTCTCTAGATAGATAGATAGATAGATAGATAGATAGATAGATAGATAGATAGATAGACAGATAGATAGATGAATGATAGGTAGATAGATGATAGGTGATAGATAAATAGATGATAGATGGATAGATATGTAGATGATATCTGAAATATAAATAGATGATGATAGATAGATAGATAGATAGATAGATAGATAGATAGATAGATAGACAGAGAGACAGACAGATTCACATAGAGAGAACACTAGTAAGTTCAGCTATGATGGAGGTGTTTGTATAACTAATGGATTTCATTTCTGTGCTCTTCTTCAAAAAAGATTAGATAGAACCTTTAGCCTAGACAGCTTTTAGTTTGTAGATAATCAAGCCAATCCTAATGTGTGTCTAGTCTTTTAGGATTTGGTTTTGGAGGAATGTTGTTGTCTTTGGTGCAGGTTAAACTACAATCTGTTTGATCATATCAGTTATGTGACATATTATGATCATGAAACTGACCCAATGTAGCAATTTCAGCACAAGGCTATATTTTCATTCACCAGGCAAACTTCATAGTCCTCTGGGCTGAATAGATTTATGTCAACTTGACACATGCTAAAGTCACCAGAATAGAGGGAGCCTCAATTAAGAAAATGCTTCCCTGTAGTGTATTTCCTTAATTAGTGATCAACAGGGAGGGCTTGGCTCATTGTGGGTGGAGCCTTCCCCAGGTTCTATAGAAAAGCAGGCTGAGCAAGCCATGAGGAACAAGTCAGTAAGCAGCCCTTTATTGTAGCCTCTGCATCAGCTCCTGCCACCAGGTTCCTGCCCAGCTTAAATCCTGTCCTGACTTCCTTTGATGGTGAACTGTGATGTGGAAGCCTAACCTGAATAACCCCTTCCTTCCCAACGTGCTTTTGGTCATGGTATGTCGTCATAGCAACAGAAACCTAACTGAGACAGACATACACCATCATCTTCCACTCCAAGTGGCCTCTCTGCATCCACGGGATTTCACTAAGACTGACTGAACAGTGAACCACTTCCACCACCCTCTGCACTCATATATAAAAGTCATGTTGGATGCTAGTAATATCTTTCTCAGTGCTGTTTCCTTTCTGACTCTTCCTCATAAATAAAGACTCACATCTACAAATGAAGAGTGAGATGCACCATTCCTTGTTCCATCCCCAAGGCTCCATCAGCATAGGTTTGAAACAACCCCCCAGAGCTCTCTGTATTCCTGGCAGGGTTTCAGTACTAACATGTGGTTAATTTTTTTAGAGGATTTTTTTCTTTTCCTTCCTGTGCTCGAGGAGCCATGGAGTGTGTGGGAAAAGACATCTTTGCCTGAGCATTTGTGATGCTTACATATCTCCCTGAGAGATAGTGACCGACCTTTCTCTCTTTGCACATTTTGTTCTGGGAACTTGGAAGGAGAAACATACCCTGAATGTTTAGCAGGCTTTTTTAAATAGTGTTCATGAAAACAGTGGATGTGACAATAAATCCCAGAATTCTCTTTGACAGAAGTTAGTGATTAATTCATGTGATGGTACCTACAGCCACTCTTATTCCATATGCACCAGTGTGGCACATTGCTAGGTGCACAGAATATGATGAATCCACACTTAACAGGTCAGTTTTCTTCAATCACTAATGCCTGACCAAATTGCCCAGAGAACAACTACAGTCAAACCAGGAAGATCTGATTTTGTCTTTACTGTTTCTCTTTCTTTCCAGGCAGGACAATGCATTGTGCTGTTTTATTTTTAATTTCCAAGTTTCTGAGAAATGTCTGTGAGAATAATCCTGTTGTGTTTCTATTTAAAATTACAGAAGGAAGCATCCTCTTAAGAGACTGCTAAATGAAATAAAGACACTGCTTAGGATTATTTAATTTACTTTCTATTTTTGTAGCAGTAGTAAAATTCACATTTGGATTATATTTTGCTCAGCACATAAGAGAATCTTTCAGATAATGAGATCATAATTCTTATTTTCCCCTTGGATAGATTTTCTAATGCTGCAAGGGATCAACACTTCTAGTCCACATGGAGATAGTATAAAAATACTCAGTTCTTCTGCTAACTTCCTCGCAACACATGACTTTTCAATCATTTGTTGTATTGTTGACAGGTTCTGCTACAGATCTGTGTCTGCTCATTCATTTGACCTTTCAGCCATCAACAAATGATCTGTGGCCAAACAGAATTTTAGCAAATTAAATAATGATAGACAGCAAAGTGGAAGTTGTGTAGAAATGCCATTTCTGGGTAAGGACTCACAGAATGGTGAGGAAATGTCTAGCAATTTACACATGTGTATACACACACACACACACACACACACACACATGATCGCCAATGCTTTCTACAACACTAAGGACCAATAATGACTATCTATAATAAACATTGAGGTGAAATATTATCAAATGCCCAATGGCCTCTCACAGTTTATGTTGTGTTCTTACTTCTACAAATCACTTAAATGGCAAATTTAGGTTCATATTGAACCTCACAGAGGAAATAGCACAGGATTGTGGGATTTTACTTTAGTTTTTAATTGAAAACATTCATGCAATATATTTTAATCGGTTTCTCTCCTCTCACCTCTTCTGGATCCTCCTTACACTCCTACCCACCCAACTCCAGACTCTCTCTCTCTCT
>NW_022196905.1:177921061-177925638 GCF_008632895.1 Mastomys coucha | reverse complement strand
CTCTCTCTCTCTCTCTCTCTCTCTCTCTCTCTCTCTCTGTCTGTCTCAAATAGACAAAAAAGCTAAAATTTTTAAAAGTAACAAAAAGAAAGCACAAGAAACATACACACCCTATAGAAACAGAATCAGAAACTATACTATATAAATAAAAGAACAGGAAGGCAAAAGAAAATGCCCAAAAAAAGGGACATGAAACAAAAAGTCTACAAAAACAATCAGTGAGTTTATGTTGTGCCAACAATCTACTCCTGGGCATAGGACCTGCCCTTAATAGTGGCTTATATACCCAGTGAGACTCAATTAGAGAAAGCTAACTTTTTCTTTGCAAGTGGATGTCTATTAGAGATAGTTACTTGGTTAGTGATGAGAGCTCTGATCTACTTTCCCCTCTAGCATTATAAACTTTAAGAATATGTGGCCCTCTAAGACAGTAGAAGGGCTTCAACAGAAGAGCTAGAAGAACACATTCATTTTTTAACTTTTCATAGAATTTTATAAAATGCATGTATTTGGCTCATAAAATATGACAACGAAGACCTGGAAAAGAATTGGCGAGTAACCAGGAAAAAAAATAAAAGACCTAAGCAACAAAATGAGCAAAGCCAGGCATACCTGTAAAACTCAATTCAACTTTTTTGTATGCGTTCAGTTTACAATTGAGTTCCCTCCCAGTTAACTCAACCTAAGGGGAAAATGTCTAAAATTGACAATAATAGAAGTTGAGAGTTGATTTAACATATCCATCATTGTTCAAATATGAAATATCCCCCACATGCTTGTGTGCTGAATTTTCACTGCTAGCTTCAAGTATCATTTTGGAAATTGGGTCTAGACGAAGAAAGAAGGCTTTAGAGGCTGGATCCTGAGTGCCTTCTTATCTTAGTGTTGTTTCTCTTCCCTTCCCTTATCTTCCCTTCCCTTCCCTTCCCTTCCCTTCCCTCCCGTCCCCTCCTCTCCCCTCTTCTCTCCTATCCTATCCTCTCTTCTCTTCTTCCTCTCCTCTTCCTCTCTATTTCTCTCTCCTCTCTCTCTTTTTTTCTCCCCCCATCTGTCCCTCTTCTTCTCCCTCTTCCTCTACTTCTCCCTCCCTCTCTCCATCCCTCCTGACATCTTTCCTGGCTCCCATGATAGAAGGTAGCCATGCTTATGAGTCACAGCATGGTCAATACCAGAGACTAAAATCATAAACTACAATAATCTCTTCTCTTAGGCTGTTACGTTGCAGTGATGAAATGTGTGGCCAGTGCCCTTCTCAGCCTCATAACAACAGTGCAACCAATTGCAGAGTCAGAGGCTGATCTTGTGTGAGAGTGGCTAACTGGGACTGTACCTCATGTCTGTGGCTCAGCACCTTCATATAGCTTAACTTCAGCAAAGAGTGCAGAAAAAGATGAAAATTCAAAATTTAAACTGTAGTTTTGATTGAATTTGCACTACTATAGATATGAAGAATCATTAAGAAGAAAGATGTTGGTTATTCTTCTGTATACAATACAGTGTGACTGACCTAATAGTCATTCAACAAAAAAAGAAAACTATTAAATCACAGCTCCATCTCTGATATCAGGACAAAAGGAAGGAAATAGGTCAAACTTGTTCCAATACCAAGCTAAACATTGAGGAACAACAATAGGAACCAACCAGTACCCCCAGAGCTCCCAGGGACTACACCACTAACCAAAGAGTACACAAGGAGGGACTCATGGCTCCAGCTACATATGTATGTAGCAAAGGATGGCCTAGTTGGTCATCAGTGGGAGAAAAGGCCCTTGGTCCTGTGAAGGTTCTATGCCCCAGTGTAGGGGAATGCCAGGGCCAGGAAGCAGGAGAGGGTGGGTTGGTGAGCAGGGGGAGGGGATAAGGGGTTTTTGGAGAGGAAACCAGGAAAGGGGTTAACATTTGAAATGCAAATAAAGAAAATGTCTAATAAAAAATTTTCAAACAAACCACTTTAAGAGGGATAATGATTTGAAATAAAAACTTGAAGATTTAAAAAAACAATGAAGGCCTCAAGAACAAAACATCTATTTGTCAGTGAATATACTACAGGAAATGTCGTTTCCTAGGTTATAATTTAGCCTTCTCTGCTACGGTGTTTTCCTTGTGAAGAAACTAAGAGAACCAAGGAGAGAAGGCCAGGAGAGTGAATGGACATCGGCTAGAGAGGTGGGTCTTTAGGAAGTGCCAGGCTCCAGGGTGTCTATGGAGGTGACTCTAGCCAAGCCTACCAGCAGTGGGAGGACCTGGAGCCTGAAGTCTCAGATCTCCCAGAGGAGAGATAAGGACGCCAACCCACCCATAAAATCTTCAACCCAAAATTTGTCCTGTCTACAAGAAGTGCGGGGACAAAGATGTCACAGAGACTGAGAGAATGGTCAAACAGTGACTGGAGATCCATCCCATGGGCACAACCAATCCTTGACACTATTACTGATGCCATGCTGTGCATGCAGACCGGAGCCTAGCATAACTGCTCTCTGAGAGGCTCCACCCAACTGCTGACTGAAACAAATGCTGAGAGCCACAGCCAAACATTAGTCCAAGCTCAGAAAGTTTGTGAAAGAGTTGGGAATTCTATCTCTTTTTTGTTAACATATTTATTTCTTTCAGCACTGTCTTTTATGATTATTAGCAAGAAAACCACTGCTTTCAAAAATCAATGACATTTTTTTATTCCAGGAAATTTATCTTTTTTATTAAGTTATTTTATTTATTTATATTTCAAATGTTGCCTTCCTTCCCAGTCCCCTCCCCCAGAGTTCTTTATCCTATCTCCCATCCCCTTTGCTTCTGAGAGGGTACTCCCCTGCCCAACCACCCACCCTCTCCCTCACTCACTCACCCACTCACCCCTATCTCACCCTGCCTCCAGCATTCCCCTTCCCTGGGGCATCAAGTCTCTACAGGATTAGGCACATCCCCTCCCACTGAGGCCAGACATGACAGTCCTTTACTACATATGAGCTGGGACCATGGACCAGGCCATGTATGCTCTTTGGTTCATGGCTTAGATTCTGGGAGCTCCCAGGAATCTGGGTTAGTTGATACTGTTGGTCTTGCCTATGGGATTGCAATCCCCTTTAGGTCCTTCAATCCTTCCCCTAACTCTTTCACAGGGTTTCTAACCTCAGTCTACTGGTTGGCTGTAAGTATCTGCATCTGTCTCAGTCAGCTGCAGGTGGAGCCTCTCAGAGGACAGCCATGCTAGGCTCCTGTCTGCAAGCACACCATAGCATCATAATAGTGTAAGGGTTTGGTGCCTGCCCACGGGACATATCTATTTCTTCTAACACTATCTTTGATGATTACTAATCAAAAGAAGAAATCACCTGCCTTACAATATTAAGCATTTCATGCACTTTGGCTCCAGATCAATTTTTAAAGTTTATTTCAGAAGTTTTAAAGTTTATTTCACTGGGTCTTGATATAGGGAGTAAGATTCAAAATTATTGTGATTAATTAACAATGAGTTTGTAAGTTTAAATATTTAACAATCATCTAGATAATATCTAGTAATCTACAAAAATAAATAAATATAAATTTAAAAAAAGAAGCATAAACTGCTGCTATGGCACTTGTACTTCTGGATAGAAAAGAACCTTTTATTTACCAGCTTGGGAAGCAATCAAGGCACATCAACAAATAAAGACAAAGTTCTCTCCCATGTGCTAGATAGATGCCTAGGCAGAAATTTGGGTCAAGAGTTATTATATTAAAATAAAGAAAGAAAAACATTGTTTGGTTTCCCTATACACAAAACAAAGACAAACAAGCTCATCTTAACAATCTCAGGGAACTGGAGGAGAGATAACCTCAACATTTTGCAAGCAAAAGGCCATTTTTGAAATGTCCTTTTTTTCCCCCAAAGAATATTATGGCACAAAGATTGTGCTTGTGTCTTTCAATGAGTCCTATAAAAACACCTACAATGAACCAACAGCTGATAAATATAAAAAGTTCTTTTCCAGTCAGAAGTAAACATTCCATGGCAGAAGTTTATGGAAACTTCCTGTAGAAATTCTGCTGTGTGTAGATTCCCAGACATTACCTAGATGCTGATTAGATATTCAAACTTACAAAGTCACTGATAATTAATCAAAAATAGTTTTGAAACTTACTCTTGGTAACAAGACCCTGTGACTTCTGAAATGGAATTTGAAAATTGATCAGGTGGCAAAGTACATCAAAAACTTAATACTATAGATTGGTGATTTAGTCTTTTGATTAATAATAATTTTAAAATTAATAATCATTTCAGAGAATGATTATTTGATTAATAATCATTCTGAAAGAAATGAATATGTAAAAAATAAATGATGAGTGTCCTGGAATAAATTGTCATTGATTTTTGGGAGTGGTGCTTTTTTGTTTCATTGTTAGTAAATAGAAAATCATTTCTATTTTCTATTTACTAACAGCAATGAAGATCATGACAGGGATTCATTTAGTCATCGGACCTTGCTATAAAGATCCGCCCATCTTTCTCAGAGAATAATATGCAAACAAGCAGGGTGAAGAACCTTTTTCATATAAGTGAACAAGAGAGATTTTGGAGATTTTCTTCTGTCTATATTTCT
>NW_022196905.1:177868561-177916061 GCF_008632895.1 Mastomys coucha | reverse complement strand
TGCTTGGATTCCAGGCTATGCTACCATACCTAGTTTCCTGAAGTGAACTTTAAATAACAAAATTGTTAGTCCTTCCCAGTCACCTGTCATTATAATGATTTTGGCACATATGTTACTAAAGACATTACACAAAGAACTGGGAATTGAACAGAGTATGCTGGCAAGTAGGAGAGGTTTCCCTTTTCTTCCTCACCGTCGACCAATATTTCCTACTAAAAAACAAAATGAAAATTAAAGCCGTCATTCTTAACTTGCCTGGAAATACTGGCAGAGGAGAATTACATTATCTTCAACTTCTGACTGTCATTTCATATGAAAATCTTCCCTGCTCCCAAAAGGAAAAAAAAACAGGATTAAATAACTTTCTGCTTCTTTAAACAGGATATTATTTTAAGAAAGGAAAGTCTAGAAAGAGGAATTTATTATCAAATGAAACATATAACACTAATATGAGATTCCATACTACTCCAGCTGGCTGCAGATCAAATAGTTGAGGGTAAAACAGAGCCAAGACTATTGCTGAAAAGTCCTTTTCTTTTATGGGTGAGCAAGGAGTATCACTGGCCCGGAAGAACCAGGAAGAGGCATATGAAACTGAAGACAGTGTCTGGGCTAGTGCCTTGAATTCAGAATCAGGAAGTCTTGCTTCTATTCCTGGCCCAGCCTTGCATTGATTATGGCTATCTACGGGAGACTGTGGCTCCCTCACAAGCTAAGCATTCAGTCAGTGTTGAATCTGCTCTGCCAAACGACTATGATTTGGAAGCATCTACTGTTTTCTTGATTTTTTTTTTTGTTCTTTTCCACATGCTTGGCATTTGAACAGAGCCAGTGTGGGCTGATGGAGACATTTTTCTCTGGACTTTATATTGTCTTCAGTCTGTCTGATGTCTGGTAGTGGGTACCTCCTGCCTACCACCATGTGTGAGTGCTTTCAGCTCCACTGTTTAATGAAGAGCACTTGGAGAAGGAAACACAGCCGGGTTGTCTTCCCTGAGCAGACAGAAAACAACATCAGGAAGATCTCTATCACTCAGACCTATCCAGTTCAGAAGGCTCTGGGAGATTTGTATCCTCCCAGACACCACTGTAGCCACAGTACGCTCACAGCCCACAGACAACATATCTCTTCCAGCCTAAATAGAAAGCATTGTGGGTTTTCATCGTGTACAGCAATTCATATCGAATAGAAGTTATGTCCTGATCCAATCTGCCTAGTCTCTACTGACCTGCGTCTCTCAGAGAGGGATAAGTAAAACAACGTAATAGCAACACACAATATCTATCCTTTGCCAACAACTGGTTACAGTGTCAAAACATTAGGCTATTTCTGTTTCTGTCCTATCTGGGTGTTTGCTGGGGAAAGGTGACATATACCACAGTCCTGACTTGAGTTCAGCGTAGCTAAGTAAGTGCTTTGTCCTCGTGGGAGAAAAAGACTGTGGCTCTCTCTGCATATGCATGCTCTGAATGCACTAGATTCTATACGACTGAGCCTATATGAACATGGAGATTTTCTTGCCTATCCTGCAGGCCATAGGACAGTAGAATACATACGACATTATATTTCATTCTGGAACAGTACAATACATATGACATTATATTTCTGTTTCTGTCCTATCTGGGTGTGTTTTGTGGGGAGAACTATTCATATCCAGAAAAGAGTAAACAGAAATAATGGGACAATTTGAAACCATATCATATGAGAAAACACTTAAGAAGATGAGGAATAAAGGGATAGCTCCATGGCAAAGTGTGTGCTTGGCGTGCACTTGACCCTTGGCTTGATCTGCGATAGTCTCCCCAACTCAAAGAAGGAAATCGGGGACATTTCACTAGAAAATCCATAAAATGGAAACAGCGGAGTTCTCTAAATATTGGAAAGGTAACTTCACAGAATAGATAATATTTACTGTCTCAACCTAGGGTTACAACCCCTTTTTGGGTTCAAAGACCCTTTCATGGGGACTACATGTCAGATATCCTGCATATCAGATACTCACATTATAATTCATAACAGAAGTAAAATTGCAGTTATGAAGTAGTAATAAAATTACCTTTTATGATTGGGCTTAGGGGTCACAATATGAAGAACAGTATTGAAGGGTCACAGCATTAGGAAGGTTGAGAGCTACTGATCTAAAGGAAGAACTGGGACACTAGAGGGGATAGAGGGCCACTCTACAACATCTTAAAGATTTTAGTTGTGTGAGTACAAAATAGGTTGCATTGTATAAAACTAAGCAGATAGCACACGATATAGCCATGCAAACTTTCACTGAGTGATTATATTTGGAACCCTCCCTTCTCTCCAATTCTTCATCCCTATCTCTTCTGTACCTCTCTTACTATTCCTTCTTCTACTTTAATACATATTTGTTACTCTCCCTTCTCCGCTAAAGCCCTTTTTGTCTCCTGTTGGGCTCATTTCTGATTTCTCAGCCCACTCACACTCATTATCTAGTAAATACACATGTAAAAAATTGGAAGTTAGGATACACTTATAAAAAAGAACATATAATATTTGTCTTTTGGGGTATGGTTAACCTCAACATACTTTTCAATTCCATCCATTTTCCTGCAAATTATATAATTTTACTTTTCTTTACATTTGAATAAAATGTCCCCATGTATATGTTCCATATTTTAATTATCCATTCACTTTTTAATATGCATCTGGGTAGATTCCATTTCCTGACTATTGTAAATAGAGTAGCAATAAATATACATATTTTTATTTATATATATATATATATATATATGTGTGTGTGTGTGTATGTGTGTGTGTACACACACATACATACACTCATTTAATTTGATACTTCTGTTAGAGAATATAGATTCCTTTATGTGTATGACCAGTAATGATATAGCTGGATCATATGAGTCCTCTATTGTAAACTTGTTGAGAAATCTCCACCTATATACACATAGTGACAATAAATTCACACTCCCACTTACAATGAATAAGAGATCTTTTTTCTTGTGCCCTCACCAGCCCTTGTTGTCATTTGTTTTCTTGACAAGGGCCATGCAGACTAGGGTGATATTATATCTCAAGTAGATTTAATTTTTGTAGCCCTAATAGGTGAGGGTACTGAACTCTTTTTAAAGTGTTTACTAGTCTTTTATATTCTACTTTTGAGAGCTCTGAGTTTAGCTCCATAGCATACCTTTTTATTGGAATATCTGTTTCCTTGCTAGGTTTTTAACTTCTTTGTGTATTCTCTATATTATGTACTGAAAATATATCTGGCAAAGATTATCCACCATTCTGTAGGCCATCTCTGTACATTGGATTTTTTAATCTCACAAGGCCATTTTTGTTAGTGGTTGATCTTATGACTTTGTTGAAGTCAAATATGTATTTTGGATTTCTTATAACCTGTTGTCTCTTTATAATCAATAAACTGTGTACAGTTCAGACCTCAGCTCGTGAAGGCTAGAACTAGAAGGGAGACTTTGGAATAGCAATACTTATTGATCATGTAGCATCATTCAGTATCAAATGTGTTTGAGGTCCCAATTATCTTTATTTGCTAATATTAAAATTAAATTAAAGAGTTTATCAAACATAGAACATCACTCCTCATGTCCTTTTTAATGAACTCAGCTTCACAAAGAGTACATTTTCCTCCTTCCAAGCAGAATCTACTTTGTACAACTGCTCCCTCTTCCTGTTTTGTCCCCACCTTCATCCTCTCAACCCTCATCATTCCTTGGCTGATTTCATTGCAGCCTCTCTACCACTGCATCAATCTTCCTTTCACTTGGACCACTATCTTCCTGACTCTCCACTGCCTCTCCTCTTCCATCTTTTCCTTCCTCATCTCTCTCCTTTCATCCCTCTAACATCTGTCTTTATCTTTACCCCATCATCTTCTCAATCTCCTCCTCTTCACATTCCAATTTGACTTTTAAATTTCCATAGAAAGCTTTTTCCTGACTCTATATTTTATTAATATGTTTTATAGTAATTTTATATGTTATACATTAGTTAATATACTGATTAATATGCTGTATATTAATTAATATATTATACAGTAGTTTTAAATAATGTATTGTGGGTATATATAGATAGACAGGAACACTGTAGTTATTTATCTCACTATCTTATTTTTAAATTCCTACACTGGTTTCTATTTGAAAGTCAAATAGTTTATGAATCTGTTAATTTTCATCGTTTATTTCCCTAAGGTTGATTATAACATTCAAGACCACGGGAGGTTTTTGTTTTTATTTTTGTTTTGTATTCTTTGCTGATGGCTATTCCATCCAGTCCAGTCCCTTTAATGATGTCTGACTTAAAATAGCTATGATATTTAAAAGGGAAAGATAAGATGAAGAGGAGGCAAATTTATCACACCAGCCTTGAATTGAGTGACATGACAGAAATACTCAATTCATAAATAAATAATTTAATGTAATAGAACTCTTCTTCATGGACCATACTAATAGAATGAAATTAAATTCCATTAAAAAATTTTAAAAACCCAGAATCCACAAATATAGCCTTGTATTTTCAGGCATGGACTATTGCTAGAGTTTGGCCCTGAATATATGAAAAAGTAGAACTTTGTGAAATGTTAAAACTTGAGCTTAAAAATAATAAGGACAAGGATATTTATACAAAGCATTGGGTTTTTAGTCTATCTATTTTGGGAGGTTTTGTGGATGTATGGCATAAAAACTCTTGACATTTCTGAGTGACTATAATAGATGAGTAAGGAGGTACCCATGGAGGTCAAAGGAAAGAAATAGGCTTAATTGTCTAAAAGAATATCATGGACAAGACTGTTTCATTTTGTCCTTCTGGCAGATCACTGAAATAATTTGATGCTCAGCCAATGGATATAAAAATATTTTTAGAGTATAATCTCTATGCCCAGTTAACTGAAAGACAAATTGCTTTTGAGACCATCACTGATGGGACCAGGGTAGTTGCAGATGTATTGCTACATCCAACATTAACTTATTAGCTGGAAAAATATCAGCTATTTTCCAAGGCCTGTGTGTTATTATTTCTTGGCTGTATTGAACACACTACTTTTCCTGAAAATGTGTTGCTTCTGTGGTGCAGAACTTGATTTCATTTCTGCTAAGTAGAAAGCTTGAATCTTTGTCCTTGAGGCTATTGTAACTGAGATGTGAGTGATAGCCAAGAGAAAGCCACATGTGGACATAGAGATGTGTAAACATTAACCTTCCCAAATGTATCTTTGGTTCAAAATAGAAAGAAATTATATAAAAAATACATTGGAATAGTTAAGTAAGGGGCTGGATGACTCTATATTGTTTCCATTTTGGGGGAATACTTGTAAGCAAATTTGATGCAAAAAATTTGTAATGGTTCCAGAACTTTATTTTATAAAGTTTTATTTTATAAGTAGAATTACATTGTGAAAAGAACTGCTTTGTGTGTAATATTATTTGTTTTGTATCATTATTAGATAAAAATAAAGGTTAATGTTTCATTTTTGCAAATGTGGATATTTTTAAGCCCAATAAAAAGTTCATGATTTTCTGTCAGCCATTTAATGTTCCTCAAGAAAGAGGTAATGAGAATAAATCAAATCACAAGAGTTGCATAGTTTTCTGGAGAAATGAGCAGATGTCCAAAACCCTCAATTTAGTTGTAACGTTAATCTACTATTAGGGAAAAAGAAGCAGCCTCTTTGTTTTACATTCATCTTTTAAGCTAAGGAAAACTTGTTTTTAAAAATAGATCATCTAGCTGGGCGGTGGTGGTACACACCTTTAATCCCAGCACTTGGGAGGCAGAGGCAGGCGGACTTCTGAGTTCGAGGCCAGCCTGGTCTATAAAGTGAGTTCCAGGACAGCCAAGGCTACACAGAGAAATCCTGTCTCGAAAAAAAAAAAATAGATCATCTAGTTTTGATTAGCACACCTCTGCATATATGGGTAGCACTGGCTTGACTGAATGGATTATCAAAAATAAAAATAATTATATAATAAGGCATATGTGGTTAATCCTAGCACTTCAATAGGTAGGCAGACACACATGGGTTTTTAAGTTTCAGACCAGCTAGGACTGCACAATGAAACCATGTCTCAAAAAAAAAAAAGGAAGATATGAAATTGTTAAAGGGAGGGGCTGTGGATAATATGAAAGGATTGGAGGCAGAATTTGAGTATTATCATATTTCATTGTATATAAAATTCTTAATAAAGAAAAATGTTCAAATAAATTATCTAATATTAGCTAAGTGATGATTATTACTAACCATCAATTTGTCAAAACTCAGAATCACCTAGAAGAAGAAACTCTAGGAATACCTGTGAGGAATTATTTTGAAGGGCAATTAATTGAAGGGCAAAATCATGCCCACCATGGGTAGCACCATTCCCTAGGAAGAAGACCCTAGACTGTGTAAGAGTAAAGAAAATAATCTGAGCACTGGCAGTCTGCACTAATTCACTGTCATCTGCTCTTGACTATAGATAGACATGATTATCTGCTTCAGATGTCTGCTGCCTTAACGTCCTGCAATGATAGCTTATAGAACTAAAATGAATCCTTTCTTTCCAAAGTGGTACTTGTCAACATATCACTGTAACTAGAAAAGAAAGTAATCAATAGTTGATTCCTAAACCAATTTAATACAATAAGTCAATTATTTAACCTCTGGAAGGTTGTTCTCTGTATCAAAAACAAACAAACAAAAAACATTGTTTAATTTTTAAATAATTAAACCTATAGAATTAGATTCCTACTTAAAGAATATAAAATTAGATTAACTCACTGCATCCCTGTTCTTGGGATTATCTAGGGAATTTTAAAGGGGTAAAAGAAGTGCTCAGGGCTTGAAAGTTGGCTCAGTCAGTATCCTTGAGACCTGGGTTTGAATTCCCAGAACATATAAAAGCCACAGTTGGCAGCAAGATTTTGTAACTACAGATCTGGAATACAGAGACAGGTGGACCTTTAAAATTCATTGGCCAGTCTATCTACAAAAATTGGTGTGCTTCAGGTTCAGTGAAAAAAAAAAAGAAAAATGGTTCCAAAGAACCAAAGACCTGTCTACTTATCTATACCCATGTGCTCATGTACCCTCACACATGTGTATACACATCCATATTAACAAGTACATCCAGCACACATCCACAAAAAAATGGAGAGGAGAGGAGAGGAGAGGAAAGGAGACGAGACGAGACGAGACGAGAGGAGAGGAGAGGAGAGGAGAGGAGGGCACAAGACAGAACTAAAAGTCAGAGTTGTGTTGATTACTTTCATCATTTAATACTTGTTGCTGAAGCAAATTCCCAGCCTGTCATCTTCTGAGGACACATCTAGGTCCCATCATGACCTGTTTCCTCTCCTTAAGTTTGGCCATGAACAGTTCTTTTAAAGTTGATTCTCATCAGAAAAGTATCTCAGAGATATGGAAAGTTGGCAACTTGAGTCATATATGATGCTACATACCCAAAGAACTAGACCTAAGTCCACCGCATCTCTCAGCAAAGTGCCTTTCCAAAGAATTGTCTGTTTTACATGGTCCTTATTTTTTTTCTTCCCTTAATATCCTAATCAGCTCTGCCCCTAACATAGCATGAGGGGTTGAGAATTCTAATACTAACTGACTTGGTTTGACCACACAGGAACTATAGAGTTGTGTCTAAGTAACTTCACAAGTGATGTGTTAGAATGGCGGCTCATGTCAGAACATACCATACACTAGGCCAAAACAGTTCCATGTGTAAGAGGTTTAATTGAGAGGAGAGAGGAGGCAGTAGTGGAGAGAGAAGAGAGAAAGAGAGAGAGAGAGGGCTCAAGAGGAATGTTGCGTGTGTGGGTGGGGGGGGGTTGATGTAGTGGCCGCAGGTAAAGGTGGGAGGTGAGCCCAATGGATTCTGGGAATATGGCAGCTATTGCCCTGGCAACAGGTCTGTGAGGCCCACCCATGTGACGCCACAGGCTTTGGAGGCCCTGATGCTAACAACAAGGACAGCAGATGCTTTAGTTACTGCTTTACATCAAAATCTTTCCAACTATATGTCTAAATCCCAGAGTAGTTGAGATAAAAAGCTATATGTATATTGTGTATGTATGTATGCATGTACTAGATTCATAAACAAATTAAAACGCAATGAAGCGGACTGGAGAGATGGCTCAGCGGTTAAGAGCACTGACTGCTCTTCCAGAGGTCCTGAGTTCAAATCCCAGCAACCACATGGTGGCTCACAACCATCTGTAATGAGATCTGATGCCCTCTTCTGGGGTGACTGAAGACAGCTACAGTGTACTTACATATAAAAAATAATTTTTAAAAAATTAAAAAAAAAAACGCAATGAAGCTCTTCTTTATGGACCATAGTAAAAGAATGAATCTAAATTCCCATTAAAGAAGTCAAGAATCTGTAAATATACCCTGATATTTGTTTGTGTGCAGGGAGGGGTAGATGTGTGTGTATGTGTATGTGAATATGTGTATGCATTGCTATGGGGACTATTTTTAAGTGTTTGGAAAAATAAGAGATTTTTACAAATGATCTTGGCAGTGTCATAACTAAAATCAGTGGTAGGTAAGTGTACTGATCACACAAGTCAAAAACTTGCCTTACTTCACTTTTTCAACAGTATTTTACTAAATTGAAATTCTGTTATAAATATTCTTTCACATGTCTTCTAAGTATAAATTCACAAATATTAGAATCACACAAATATTAAATTTATACTCTAAAACAATAAATGTCATAAATATGTTCTCCCAATAATAATTAGGACGTTGGAAATGTCTATAAGTCCTGGGAGTCATTCTACTTCTTTTTCATGTATTGAATATTCATACAAAGTGCACTCTTTGCACTAAATCAGCATCTTGTCCATAAAAGGCCCATTGATACCCAGACGAGACCTTCTCTTCCCTGTCAAATAGAAGACCGCCCACTATTCACTGTCCTTTCTGTCACCATGAAGAACAGGGAACATTTTATTCTTTCCAAGAAATGACCTTTCAAATTTAGTAACAGCATGTTCTGTTCTTCAGGAAACAAGGGAAGATCGAGACAGGACACGGCTGGACTCCATGGTGCTGCTCATTATGAAACTGGACCAACTCGACCAAGACATCGAGAACGCTCTCAGCACTGCCTCCTCTCCATCCAGCACCCCAACAAACCTGCGACGACATGTCCCTGTGAGCTGCCTGCTCCTTACTCTTCTTCCTAGTGGAATGGCATCCCTGTGTGTCTGTTCTGCTGTAGCTATTAGTGTTTTGTTTTGTTTCGTTTTTCAGAAAACTTGGGAGGTCCCTCAGCCCTGGCCCACATCAGGCAAACAATCTTCCACTTTGCTATATCACTAGCCCTGTTTTTACTTTGATACACAGACTAAATCAGTTGGCCAGGTTGCCCTTAAACCCTTTTTGGAGCCCAGACTGGCCTTGAACAAACTATCTTCCTGCCTTAGCCACTCAAGAAGCTAGGATTACATGTCTGTGCCCACTAAGCACAGTTAGAATAGGACCTCCTTATTTCATATGGGCTCTCTTACAGGTGAAACACCTTTGATGATGTCATCCACTAATAAATGAAACAGAACCCCATAGAGTTTACTCAGTCATTTCTGTATGTCACACGGAGGGTCCATAGACACAGGGTGACTACAAAATACTTAACACTAAAAAGAAAACAAAGCAAGCTTAGGAAATTCTGCTTCTTGAGAATTAAGCCCTCTTTGTTGTAGTGGTAGATTGTCCTACTCTATTTACTACTATTCCGTGACATGATACACTCCATTGCAATTGCTCTGTCTATCTTGATATCTACCTTATTTCCAGTTTTTCAAGTTATGACTGATTACGTCTAAGACATGAATTATATTATTCTATAAACGTATATTGTATGAAAAAACATGCAATATAAGTTTAATATTTTCCACATGGAAAGATGAATAGATGAATGGAAGGATGGGTGGATGGATAGATGGAAGGAAGGATGGATGAATAGAAGGATGAATAGGTTGTTAGATGGGTAGATAGAAAGATGGGTGGATGGGAAGATGGGTGGATGCGTGGGTTGCTGGTTGGGTAGGTAAATAGGCAGTTGGATAGGTGGGTATATGGATACATGCAGGTGAACTAATCCTGCTTACTACAAAATATAAGTCATATGAAGGTTACTTGTTAGAACTCTAAACTATGATATGAAAAATAATGAAAAAGACAGAAGTAAGAAATTTATCCCATTATGTTTATATAACAGATGTTCCAATGGGATTCCAAAACTCAAAATAAAATTAAAAAGAAACAAATCCTAAAATTGGCTCTACCCTCTAAATATTTAGCTTCATGTTTAATGACTTATTTTATGTAGAACTAACATATAAAGCATAAAGCTGAACTGTAAATAAGCCATCCATTTTACTAAACAAGGATTTGAATTATAATATAGTAAACAAACCACATCAAATAATATTAAGTGAGATTCAAAATGTAGAAAATCACATAAGTGAATTTGACACCTTCTGAAACAGGATTGACATAAAACTAGATTTCAATCTTGAAAGTTCATAAAAATGAAATTTTAATTTTTGGTAACCTTAATAAATTTCCTTACCCTTAAAGATTCATTTCAAATATGTTCTTTACCAGAAAGCATACCAAATAACTCTCTAGGAAAACCCTAGTCCCTCTCTTTCTAGTGATGCCCTAGTTGTTTGTAAATAGTTTCATTCTAGCAAATAGAAAGGGAATCTATAGAATCCTTTATAGAATTAAGAGAAAAATCCTGTTTCCAATATTTCACTTAAATTAAAATTTCACATTAATTTCCTCTAACACACCTTTAAGCCAGAAATGTCTTATTTTTCATGAGGTTCTAGGTGCCGCTTTAACATTCATGGGGTCTAGAGTATGGACTTCGTTTTTAAAATTTTCTACAATGAGTTGATAATCTTGCCTGCTTTTAATCTCTCCCTTCTCTAGAGCTCCATTCAAGTGTTCTAAGTCCCCATGTATTAAATATAAAATCATAGCTGAGGCTTCTATCAAACATCATATTTTTTGTCTCCATTTTAGAAAATAAGCTACCTATCCCCTATACACTAGACTGGGCTCATTCTTACGCAATAAAAATAAACCAAAAACCATGAACTAATATACATGATAATTAAATCATTTATCTACATCTGTTTTATACTTCTATATAAACTATAAATTTGACTTTAATATTTCATTCAGCATCTCAGAATATTACCATAATTATTACCATAATTGTTGCTGCTGTAAACATAACATCCATTTCTAGGCTTTCAGTTTATCAACAGAGTTGGAACAAAGCAAAGTCGGTCAGCAGAAGCATTAGGAACGTCAGTGCCTGAAGGTAACTCAACAATTACTGTCTGATTTGGACCCCAACTTTATAACTGACTAACTGAAACTATAAAAAAAAATTGTCAAATTTCTCAACTGCAGGTTCATGTAAGACAGATAGATATACACAAAAATTAGCTATTTACCTTTTGCCTTATTCTGGAGAGAGATGAACTAAAATATATAAGCACACTTGCATCTATCTAACCCAAAATGTGCTTGACCATTGTTGATTCTCTTGGATTTCCCTCTACACTCATATCAGATACTCATCAAGGCATGATCAATACACATCCCTGAGCCTCAAAACTACTTTTTGATCTTTACAATTTTCTAGGTCACACTTGGTCTTTTTCTCTGCGTCATCATCGTTGTTGTTGTTGTTGTTGTTGTTGTAGTTGTTGTTGGGGTTTTTTGTTTTATTGTATTGTTTTGGTTTTGGTTTGGATTATTGGTGCTTACATATAATGATAACTTTTTTTCATCTGCACTTTCAATTTCCTTTGATAACTGTGCTATGGAATAAAGGGATTATGGTGTGACCTTAACCATCTGCCAAGGAGTACTAATCCAAGAGAGAAACTGCCTCAACCCCCATCCTCTCTCTCTGCTTATTTAACTTTAGCAGGAAGAACACAGAACACAATGAAGCAATGACTCCTACCCTAACCCACCTACCCTATACTTACAAAGTTCCCAGAATGAATTTTCTATATAACAAAGAATATAAATAGAAGCAGAGACTGGGAGGATGAAGAACAACATTCAATTGAAGTAAAAAGTAAGAGGTAAAGATTTAGACTAAGCTGCTTAGAGATAACATAACAACTGACTATACTTTGATAGACTCTTGAAATTCCAAGAGCTAATGTCTTTGTCACCCAAAATCTTGACTTTCTCATGTTCTTTTTACCTAGTCTGTTTTCCTAAATTGATTCTTGGTCACTTTTCCATCAACTCTGACCTACCTGCTCTTGTCCTCCACAGCACCCACTGTGGACAGTCTGTTAAGCCTAACTAATGATAATAATCTCTTAGAATGATGACAGATGGGAGTTGGTGCTAGAGGACAAAGTAGAGGTTGTTAGTTCACACTAAACTTTGCATATGTTGCTTCATTTGTTCTCTTGGTCTGATGATGAGCATCTTGAGCCTCAGGAAGGATGAAGGATTTACTAGTGTCACACAGGCAGGAAGTGAGAAGTTTGTCAAAAACCACACAGCTTGCAAGGCAATGGTGGTGCACGCCTTTAATCCCAGCACTTTGGAGACAGAGGCAGGGAGATTTCTGAGTTTGAGGCCAGCCTAGTCCACAGAGTGAGTTCCAGGACAGTCAGGGCTATACAGAGAAACCCTGTCTTGAAAAACCAAAAAAAAAAAAAAAAAGTCACACAGCTTTTATGAGTCACTTCCACATCTTTCAGAAAAGCCAACTTTCATTCTACCACATTGTAAATCTTCCCAAGGCCTTTCTTCTCAAATAGCAAGGTATTCTGAGTTTGACTCACTAATTGCTTTTTGTGAAAATGTATAACCTAGTGGATATTGCTAATCTTTTGGAACACTTCAGTCATACCATAGAGAAGCTTAAGAAATATATAGCCTAATGTCAAATCAGTGCCTGTGATGGAGTTTGTGCACTGCTGTGCAGTGTTTTCCAGTCTTCCCAATTTTCACTGATCTTCTGTAGCTTAAGATTGTACATAATATACTATATTAGTATGGAAGGAGGAAAGAGAGACAGCTGGCATTGTTCTTTTCATGTCATACATAAAAAACAAAAGCTTTTCTTTATCTTTGGTCAAGCTTTGTCCTGTTTCAACTGTTTCTTGACCCAGAATTTCTTATTCTTTTTACCTAGTCTGTCTTCCTGAATTGATTCTGGGCCATTTTGCATCAGCTCTGTCCTACCTGCTCCTGATCTGACATCCCAGGAGTAATCACACTATTCTTAGCCTTCAAGCTTGCTTCCTACATTGACTTTCACTGTTCTTTTAATGTCTGCTTCTTCTCAGTTGTCTCCTCATCAGTTATATGTTGGGGAACTCAATACCCTTCTTCCTAATTTTGCCCTTTACTGTGTCTTGCCCTATCCAGATTCTTGATTTAACCTTCCTATTGTAACACTTTTAATATTTTCCCTAGGAGTCACCTGGCTTCCATTGTCTTCTTCATAGTGAATACAAACAGTGAATAATTAAGTAAAGGATGAATCATAACATTCCCACTATTTTGTGTCATATTTGGATTGTCTATAGACCTCTTCTATGGCATGTACCACACTAGCTAGATATGAATCTATCTGACATGGTGAAAGCACAGGGTAACAATGATACTGAAGAGTCTGATGATGCTATAGAGTATTAGATGCATTCATTACAACAGCAAAAGTGGGCAATGAAAGATTCAGGTCTTGATCAACATTTAGTTTGCTGAAGATAAATAAATAGGGAAGAAGTCAGTGAGGGATTGTGAAAGTGTTGACCTGAGATTTCTTTTCCACCAGTGAATTTCTCACTGGTGGAAAGAAAGATTTCTTTATAGCTTCATATCCATGGCCTTATGAAATTTCTTCTTTAGTTGTGTTTCAGGCACTCACTAAAACAGCAAAGTAGCTGTTAGGAGGTTGAGCTTTGAGGTCAGGACCTGAGATTTAATGCCATTTCTGCCATAGAATGTGAATATACCTTGTGTCTGGGTGTCATTGTCTCTTCGATTATTATAACAATCCCTTCCTCACAGGAAGATCAAGTTGATACAGATACAAGGTGTACTCTGTACAGAATAACAACTCAAGACTAATAAATTGAAAAGAAATTATTTCTCCTTATATTTATTATTACATGGTTACAAAAATAAAAAGGTTACCGTGTTAACAAGTTCATGAAGTAATGAATAGGAAGGCAAAATAAGTGCAAAAGACCTGTTATCCAAAAAATTTTTTAATGCAAATTAAATGAACTACCTACTACTTGTAGTTATACACTTAATGTTTATGAATTGGTTTTGTTGCTATCCATTTCATGTTAATTCAGTTTGAAATTCAAGTGAGCTGTATTTATAGAATAATACATTTTTTGTTTCCCACGAAAAGACATAAAAATAAGTCTAATCTTAAGTCCTTCTAGGTGCAAGAAATTTGGTTACAATTATGTATTTCACACCTCCATGTGTGGAAACACACACATGCATGCACACACACACACACATACACACACACACATGCACAAATGCACACATCTATTAAAGCAGTGTTATTATTCATATTCATAAATATGTTATATATCTCTTAAAACATTCTGTCTATAGTAAATGACTTTCCATACTATTGATGGGCTATCATAAAGGGAAAAAGCATTACTCACATTTTGAACTAAGACTGAAAAGATCTGTTTTTCATGTGCCATTCACAAGGCCATGTAAGGAAGACAAGAAGGCATTTTGTTACCTATGTGATACTAAGTGAGTTACTGGAGGTCACACAGAAATGAAAGCTGCTGGTGGGAGGAAATGGGCATGCAGGAGACACTCGTGTGCCTGTTCTCATGGTTGTTCATTTGTCTTTTCACAGGATCTGGAATCAGGATCTGAAAGTGGAACAGACAGTATCGCAGTAAATCAGACACGGGTGAATCTGTCTTCAGAGTCCACCAATCCATCATCCACCCCAGCAAGCAATTCTGGAACGAAACCCAAAGCCATGGTAAGTTGTGCACAATCCCAGACTCAACAGTCAATGTTGCCAAACATGAGGTAAGCACTGATTGCCTTCTATTCAGTGTGGAAAGAAGACTGCTGGAGACTTAGCTGTATCAATTTGATACTATTTACTGAAGTATCACTCTAAAAATGTATGCTGCTTATTTTTTAAAATGGATACATAAGTAGTTCACTAAAGCAGACTATGAATCCAGAAATATGTGAAATATGGTCCGTGAATTTTGCAGAACTTTAAATAACCAAGTGTGTGAAATGCAGAAATGGGTTGTCAGGTGCTGTTATCATAACTGTACCACATACTCATTAGAAAACCTCTAAGTTTTTGTGGTAGATGAATGTATAGATGGATAAGACATTGTCTGGGATTACATGATGGTATGCAGAATTACAGATGTATAAAATCACTCCATCATATTTTGTGTACATTCAATGATGTACAGTATTCAAAGCCTAATATTTAATGGAGTGTAAGTTACTGTCGCTGTTGCCCTGATGGCTTTCTAATGCCATCTACACAAATAAAAAGAAGAGTCTCCACACAGAATAAAAGAGCACAGTAAATTCTGAAGAAAGACATTTTCCTTTAAGTAAAACCTGAACTTCAGAGGCAAAACAGTATTTGACTCTAAAAGGTAACATTTATGGGGAAGTAATTACTGCTTCAAATATCTAACATCCACACAGTTCCAAAATAACCTCTCCTAGTTCTGTGAAAATCACAGAGCTGTATTATTTTTTTTATCCCCATGTTAGCTTAACATGGAAAAGTGAGTTTGTTCTGTTTGTTTTCCTGTCTTTAAAATAAAGGCAGTTCTAAAATGGGACTAAAAGAATACATTGAGTCTGAGACATAGTAGATTCACTAGGATTTAAGGGAAATCAAAGGACACTTGAAATAGCGGATGGGCCTGGCTTTAGTATTTACATAGGCAGGACTTAAATTGTCCCTTGTCATTTATATGCAGATCATTTGGTTCTAAACATCTTTTTATATCTACATATACCCAGAGTTATGCCAAATTAAAAAAAAAACCCTCAGAGAAACAATATGTTAGCAAAGCCTTTTCCATTTTATCAAAGAGGGTAGGCATTTAAAAAGGAAAGGCTCCAACACTATGAGAGTGCTAGGTGAGCAGGGAATAAAAGATACGCATAGTATTGGTTTGGGAATTCAGTTAAAAAGACTGTCAATGCCAACAAATGCTAATAGGTAGACTTTAATGGAATATTGTTCTTCTATTGATGATAAACTTCCCTGGCCAACCATTATATAGAAGTTCTTTAAGGACCTGTGGAGCCGTGTGGGATGTCACACTGTCTTTGTGTCTTTGGTGGTTAAATCAATACTCTATAATTTAATATAAAGATGTTACATGAAAAGTATTCAGTCTGGACCCTATAGGCTCTTGTGGTTCAGTTTTGATGGGTTTTATTCTTCTAAGGTTTTGATTGAAAGACAGAATTTATGGCTTAACATGTACTAACATTAGGTATTCCACTTAATGGGTTTTCACATTAAGAAATCTAGAGTGTAAATCTAGAGTCTTGTGCATTTGTATGCCCATGTGGCTATCACCCAGGACAAGACAAATTCTGAGGGACAGAGTGATGTTGGCTCTGAATTGGATATTTCCCTATCACATATTTCTCCATTTGTCTGAAAATTATGTGATAAAAAGCAGGTGGTGCCTACAGCCATTTTTAAACTCATTTCACATTTTCTCTAAAGGCTTTGTTTCTCTAAATGTGTGTTTATTTATAAGGTATATAATTATAATATCTTGGGCCATATCACCTTTGTTTCACCTCCAATAATGTCATAAAGTGTTTTCTTTATATTTTCTTAAATTAATTTCTAAGTATAGAATCTTTATTAGATCCTTTGTTCACTTTGAGTCAATTTTTGTATATCTTTGGATATAGGAATCTAGTAACATTATTCTACCTCCCTGTTCAGTTTTCATAGAAGAATAACTTGAAGAGAATACTTGTCAAATCAGTTATCTGCAACTATGAGTTGATTTTAGGGGGAAATAGTCTATTCTGTTTCATTGGTTTAGGTCTGTTTTATGTCAGAACCATAGTAGTTTGATCACTCCAGCTTTGCAGTACTTTTTGAGGTTTAGTATCATGATGCCTTAGCTTTTTACTACTTGCTTAGGAGATCTCACACATTTTGTATTTTCCTTTTCATTTCTTTCTTTCTTTTTGATCTATGAAGACTCTCATTGTTTTGGTATTGATTGTAGTCTCTATAACCTGTAGTGTTAAATTGGATGAACAATTTAAAAGACTTCTGGTTTATGAGGGTGGGATGATTCTGTTTCATATATGTGAACTCTATAATTTTTCCATTGTTTTAAATTTTCCATTGGAGGGATATTTTGCTTTGTTATTGAAATTCTTTTATCTCATTTATTTCTCTATTTTGTGGGTGCATAAATATGTGCACATGTGGAGGTCAAGAGACAGCTTTCAAGAATCAGTTCTCTCCTTCTACCAAGTATGTCCTAGATATTGAACTGGGGTATTCATTCAACCTTGATGGCACTATCCTTACCCATTGAGCAATCTTGCTGGCTCTTATTTACTTCTTTAGTAAAATTTAGTTCTGAGTAATATATTTCTGTGAGACTCTGGATATACTTGTTCTAAATGGGATTTCATCAATAATTCTACCTAGGTATGACGCCTATTACCATATGACATGATAATTATGAGGGTGCAGTACTGGCACACAAACTTTGGTAGTAACTAACAGATCTCTAACTGAATTTGTGACCCACTCAACAAGAGGGAAACTGTACCTGATCTAAAAGCCTAAACAACTGTCCAAAGCTAATGAAGTGGTGAATCTTGGAAAACAGCTTAAAACCTCTAGCTACATTTTAAGTGTTTCTCATTATACCCATAAAGAAGTGCAGTCCCCACTCCTCCTCAAAGACTTTTCTTTTTAAAAAATTCACTCACTTATTGGTACAGAAAAATGCTTTATGATTTTATATTCTAGTTCTTTACTGAATTCATTAATCCATTCCAATGATTTTGGTGGGTTTTGTAGAATTTTCTCCATAAAAAATCATGTCATCCTCAAACAAGGATAATTGCTCTGGTTGCCTTTGTTTCTCTCTCTTGCCTATTACCTCTGATAAAGATTTCTAGGACTACATAAATAAGAATGAACAAAGTGAGAACCCTTATTTTGTTCCAGAAAACTATCTTAAGTTTTCTCTGCCTCAGACCCATTTTGGTTTTTTCATTTTTTTTAACTATTTTGCTCACAGTTATAGAATTTCTTTGCTCAGTTTATGGTTTTTGCTGAAGAGTAAATTGCCTGTCATGATCCCAGTGCATACCTGTTTACTCTGAGGTCAAATGAGAGAAACCAGTCCATATACCCTATTCATTTCCCCACTGTTTGCATGACAGAATCAGGCAATAATGATTCCAGTCTGACATTCAATTGTCAATAGAGCTGTCCTCCCTAGAAGCCTCATCCATGTTTTGAGGTAGACAAAGAGGAAGGATGGGAATATATGGAATATTTTTGACATTGTTTTATTGGTTGTTTAGGTTTTGTTCCCTAATTTTATTTCCTTCATTGTTTTTTGTTAGTTTCATTTTGTAATTAGCATATAAAGTATTAAGTTTTGTTGTACCATCTTTATGCAAATTTATTTTGGTTGATTCTTCTGATCGTATTCCTTCCCACCTCGTCTATCATTTGCCCACCCTATGTCACATGGATTCTTTTGCCTCTTTCCTCTTCCTACTCTACTTTCTCAACACAACTTTCCACCTTTTCCTTGATCTCCTACACACGTATTCACATATTTGTGCATATATACTACAAACTAGGATCTCTATATGATAGAGAAAATGTTTTTGTTGTTGCTTTTGCTTTTCTAAATTTGGGTTGCCTTGCTTAATATAATCCTTTCCATATCCATCTAATTTCCTGAAACTTTCCTTTCTCTTTAGAGCTTAGTAAAATCCACTGGGTATATGTCCCACAATTTCATTATCCCTTCATCTGTTGATGATTGGTCTCATTTCTTTGCTATTATGGGATGTACAGCAATAACATGAGTGTATTATATGTATCTCTGTGGTAAACTGGGAGTTTGGGAAGATGCCCAGGAATGGTAGAGCTGAATCACCTGGTAACTTTAATTTTAAATGTCTGAGAAGCTTCCATACTGATTACCACAATGGCTGTACTAGTTTATATCCCACTACTATAGGAGTCTTTTTCCCCCACATGCTAGGCAACTTTTGCTCTCAGTTTTTTTGATGATAGCTCTTCGGAATCAAGAGAGATGGGATTCAAAGTGATTTAAATTTGCACTTTCTTGATAGCTATGGATATTAGATACTGTTTTTAAAGATGGGGGAGGTTGTGGTGTGTGGTATACACATCTATACATGTGTCTGCAGAAGCAGAAGGTTCCAGATCCTCTCAAACTGTACTCACAGGCAGTTGTGAACCATTGGATGTGGCTACTAGGAACCAAACTCAGGTCCTCTGCTAGAACAATGGTGTTCTTATCCCCTGAGCCATCACTCCACCTGTTAAATACTTTCAGAATACTTACTAGCTACTGCCTTCCTTCTTTGGAAGCTGGTGGTTCATTTCATCAACCCACTTCTTAATGAATGCTACTAAAGTTTAAGGCCTTTAGAAATACAGTCTTAATCCAGGCAAGATGATACAAGCCAGTAAGGCCATTACTTAGGAGGCTGAGACGGGAGAATAGTGAGTTCAAGAGTACTGCATAGAGAGACACAAAGATAGATAGATGATAGATAGATAGATAGATAGATAGATAGATAGATAGATAGATAGATAGATAGATAGAAAAATGGTTCAGATGATAGCTCTGTAGGTAAAACGTGTTCCCATTCACACACACACACACACACTCACACACACGCACACACATGCATTGTATACATGTATACATAGACCCACACACGTTAACTAACTAAACAGATACTCTTATTTTCTTTTCTTCACTTAAAAAGACATGGCCCAAACTATGTTGTACTCCAATTTAAATTTTAGCCATTTCTGTAGAACCACAAATTGCTCTTCAAACGCAACTCAGAGCAGCTCAGTGAAAGATGTTCTTGTTGTCTACAGGGCTGGGAAGGAAAGAAAGGGACTCATAATGTTAGGAACCCAGGAGACACAGGTCCCGTGGTAGAAATTATAACATATTAACTTAAACCCCAAACTATTTTTATCAATATTTGTATTTTGTTATACCACATAATGTGTGGCATACACACCATATAACATTATCTCATATTATCAGTTATCAGGGAGAATTTTTAACAGGCTATTAATTTTGTGTAATCGTATCCAAGGTTTAATCTAAAGTTGAAGCAGAAGACACAGTTCTGGACATGACACTTGCCAGCATTCCTTTACTAAAGTCTTATTAGAGAAAAAATTTATGATAGCATTAAAATCTATCATCAATTTAAATACCACTTCATAACGTCACACATTGTTAGTTTTTGTACACTTAGAAAATAGCATGTGTGTGTGTGTGTGTGTGTGTGTGTGTGTGTGTGTGTGTGTGTGTGCGTGCATGTGAACTCACTTGTGCATGGGAGTTTGTGTACCCAGGTAAACATGCAAAGGTTAAAGAGTAACTGTCAGGAGTGAGTTCCCTCCTCCTGCGTGGTTCTGAGGATCAAGCCCAGGTCCCCAGGCAAAATGAGGAGTCTTTTCTTGCTGAACCATTTCATCTCCCGACACACATATTTTTAAAGAAAGGTTATTTACTCGGCTCATACATCAAGAAATTTGAATTAGTACAGTTTACAATTTCAGAAAAAATGTAATCATTTTATAAAAATGTCTTTGATGTGCATGCTTTTTAATGTGGTGATTCTGTTCTGACATAGCGAAGCAATAATGTTAAAGTATGTGGAATTTTAAAGAAATATTTGCCTATGTCCACAAAAATTATTATTGTTTATGAGAAAGAAAAATAGCAAAGTTTGCAGCTTTGTTGAAAGAGAAACTGTTCCAATAGCGAGCTAGGAATTTTTCCTAAATATGACATTAGTCATTGATCATTATGAGGAATTGCTTAAAATTCTACAATTTAAAAGTATCATGGATTCCACTCACATATTTTGCATTTGTAAACAAAATTAAATATGTAATTCATTTATGTGGGGCTTTGAGAAGCACATTCTCCACAGCCACTGCTTTTATATTTAAAAAACCAACTCAAAATTCTTCCATTCTGTGTGTGAGCTATAAGAATTGACATCTGTTTCCTGTGGCTTTCCATGTGACACAGAAAAAGCTGTTTTGGAGTGTGTTCCTTCACTCCACCAGCATCTCCTCAGTGGCATCTTTTCACAGGCATCTTTTCACTTTTGATCTAGGAGTTTCTGTTGGCCAAGAGTGAGTCAAACTTGTGCCTGGTTATCCTGGTCCCTAATACCAAACTTTGAATTTGAACACCGGAGCACTTCATGAGTTAACAATGGTGCTTTTCTCCCTTTCCTGCTTTGGTGACACTGGTCTGGGGACTAGGTGACAGGAAGAAAGCTCCCTAAACCAAAAGAATGGCCCACATGTGGGGAACAGTGTGAACTGCATAGATTTCCTTAGGTCAAGGAACAATATGCACAGGTCCTACCCTTACAAGTTAACAGCATTGCAGAGTCATCTCTACAGCCCAAGATGTGATCGGATGAACTGTACCCTGCATGTTGTTGTAACGGTGAGAAATGCTGGTGCCCTGTGTGCCCGTGTGAGTTCTTGAATCCACTTCCTATTTTCACCCAAGAGAAATAACAGCTTCCAGTTATTTCTGAGCACTATGCAATGGCGAGCCACCAAAGTGCCACATCATAGCCACCAGGAGCATAACTCAAAACCCTGAGCAGAAAGAATGACCTCTAAGCCATCATCAGAGTCTCTTCTGCATCCCTTGCCAACCTGGTTGTTCCAACCTTCTAATTATATGTGCAGTGTCTTCCCATATTTCTTTTTACTCTGATGCTAACAGGTTGATAAATATTTCTACCCTTGGCCTTTGGCAGCCCCTGAGCTTACTTCTGCAAGACAGCTATTTGAACTGTCTAACCAGCAATTCCATGTGGATATTCAATTCCAAGTAGACAAAGTTTACACAGGGGCCCTTCTTCACTAGCTATGGACAGGGCCTATCACATACCCAATTTCTAAGTGAAGAAGTAAAAGAAAAAAAAGAAAGAAAGAAAATATCTGCCGCAGGCCGGCCAATCTGGGCCTCCCTCAACCCCCCGGGAGAAACGGGGTCCTAGTCAGGTAGACAAGGTGTAGGCGAAGAATGACAAACAGAGCCGACAAAAGGGTGTGTTGAATCTGGATGTATTTGTATAAGGTGAAATTCAGGCTTAAATACCATACAACAAGCAGGGTAGATGACGAGAGTCACATAGGCAGGTGGGAGTTACAGCAGGGGATGCAAGGCTGAGGTCACGTAGGCAAGTGACCTCCACACCAAGGTCAGCAGGGTCTGGTAGCTAGGTGTGAAGCAGGAGGAAGAGGAGTGGAGCCCTCCCTGTTGAGGCATTTTGATATTCCTATGCTATTTCTATGGTCCTAGCTGGAGGCAATGACTAGGAGGTTTTAATCTAACACTTCTAGCTAATGTCTTTGGGTGGAAGCCCTTCATTACTCTCTAGTATGTAAAACATTTCTAACTATTGTAAACTATCTATTGCCCTAAGGAATGTGCTTGACCTCTGTTGCCAGCTCTGGCAAGGCAGATTCCTTGAGAGAAATTCCAAGCTATGGACAACTTGGTATTAAAGTAGGATAGGCTGGAAATATTGTGTTGGCCAGGAAACAATGTCCAATCTTAGCTATTTACGAATCATTTCTTGGGGTACCTTTATGCCTAACTATGAGGGCGTGTTGACGATTGGAAAGACTGATCTGGAACACGTCTGAGTTAGGAGATACCAGCGACTGTCTGAATATCCAGGAGGCACAGAATTCCTTTTGGATCCTTATTGCCTCTTATCCTTAATCAAGATTTTATCCCCGATATTTTGGATGTGACTGGAGTAGACGAGTGTGCGTGACAAATATCTACCAAGCATTTCCGTATTCCATATTCTGTATTCCGTATTCTGGGTGGAGTACACGATAAATTCAAGAGCAACCTGGAAGACATGTCAAAAGTATATTAAAAGAGGTGTGAGAGAAGAAGAGAATGGAAGGGAAGGAGAGGGGAGGGGAGGAGAGAAGGGAGTGCAAAAGGAGGGGAGAGGAAAGGAGAGAGAGGAAAAGAGAGAAGGGAAAGGGAGGGGAGGAAAGGAGAGAAAGGAAGGGGAGGAGAGAGGAGAGGAGAGGAGAAGAGAAAAAAGGAAAGAAGGGACAGATGGGGAAAAAGAAATTTGAAGCTCCTCTTGATATTTACTGAGTATTTTCTATCCCAAGTGCTCTGTTTTCAAATCAGTATTGTGTGCCCTGTAGCTGGATGCTGCCTCTGCTGTTATGGGTGTATCTCTGAATTCCCACTGTGTTAACAAGGTGCTGCAACTCAGATCTATTAGGTTAATGGATCCTCAGATAAAATCCACCAATATCCATGAAACCAGCTATCCCTGTCCTATGGGTAGCTAGGTACCCTGTGGCTGTTCTGTCAGTCTATTTTGACCATGGTAATTCACTAAATGAGGGTTTGCTCAAGTTCTGAAGGGCAGAGTCATACAAACAGTTCATTGCTGTTCACACCATGTGCGCTAGGACTGCACATCATGGCTTCCCTCCCTCTACCCTAGCACAATTTATTTTTCATCTTTTTTAAGCATTGGACTTTGAACCATCCATAGCACAAATTTTATTTAAAGCTCAGACTAAACAAACAGGAGAGAGGGATTTTTGTGTGAGCTCTGGAACTCTCTAACATGGAAGCTACATGCAGCACACTGTATGCAACCCTCAGCTTCCTAGGCCACTGAGCCAAAAACTCTGGAAGGACAATAACCAAACTGAAGCATGAGAGGGCCCACTACATCAGAGTAGTCACACTTAGCCTGGCCTGTGATGCTGCTGCTCTGAATACTCAACACTTCTGACTTCTAGTTTTAGATGTAATTCTTGATATATTTCAGTACTTTGTATAAATAAAGGAATAAAGCAGAATTTTAAAAATATATCTCAATTCTTTTCTTCTCTCTAGTCTTAGAAATTTTCATACATGTCTAGAATGTATCTTGATCACATCTACCCAAAAATTTAGACCTCAGAACAAATAGAAACTTTATTTAAAATTATTGTATGAGTAAATGTTAACCAAGTATTTAACTTTGTATTTGATATTTAGAGCATACATAAAAACTATGTGATCATTCCCCTACTGGTAACATATTTATAGCTATCTTTCTATATTAAATATATCATTAGATATTACTATGGTGGGAAGCTCTCTATATATTTTATTTTCATTTTAAGTATTTCTCAGATAGTTATATAAACAAAAATAGCATGATTGTCAAAGGAAAGGCTTTTACTAATATTGTTTAATTTTTCACACTTGTAAGGTAATTGAATCTATTATCTTAATCAAAAGGTGAAAGATCAAATTATTAGCCATGTATATGCCTATATAATCAATGTATGGAATCATCCCATATTTTTAATTAAGCAAATGACTTTTTAATTTTTAATGTAGCAGAACTCTAGTACTACTACTGTTACAAGAGCAAACGGTTTTTTTTTTTTCTCCAAAAGCTATAAAGTTATGGAATCTATGCATGAGCTGCTGCAGTAGAAATCATGAGCAGGAAGGCAAGACTTGTTCAGAATCTTTGGAGTCAAACCCTAAGACCAGAAATTGCCTAGAAATAGCTACTGGTGAGTGTTCTAAAACCCAGGCATGCGTTGACTGGAGGGAGGCAGAGTTGCTCTGAGCTGGTTGCTGTGCAGTAGACTGCGGTCTCAACTGAGTCAGCACCATGCTCTTGGGCTTGGGAGGCAGCAGTCTCCGCACTGTGCTCTGGGGCTTAGAGGGCTCTTCAGACTTGCCACACACTGAAGCCATAGGGCTGTTGCTGTCCATTCCTGCACCAGTCTGTTTTTGGTCCTTGGTGGCCCCTAGGAAATCATGTAACCCTGAATGAGGTAGTCTCTCCAGGTCAAGGATATTTCCCAACAGGGCAGGCAGCTGCAGCTGTTGGCAGCCACTACTCCCCTGCACCACGGAATTCAGCCATAGGATCTGAGGAGGGAATTTCAGAATATCAACCAATACTCATGCCATGGCTTTTGCCTTCTTAGGCTGATGCAAATGGATGCTACCTGAACATTTGGTTTTGAAAAAAAGTTGTAATTTATAACAAATGGACCTTATTCTCAAATTTACTTAAGAAAACCTTTGCTTAAGACTTCCAAGAGGAACTAGCAATGGAACAATCACCAAGATTTCACATGGGGAAGAAGCATGGCATCTCATGTGAAACCACCAAAAGTAGCTGTACAGGGCCTCGTAAGCAACCTAGTTTCAGTAAAGTATGGTGGGTGTGGCTGTAACAGACAATGTAGCTGGAGTGGCTTTCAGAGCAAACAAAAAAGACTGACAAAAGGAGAGAAACAGAGCACTATTTTAATGGACATATGAGGATGGTCTTTAACAAGAAAATGGGTTAATTTCTGTCTTTAAGAATTGAATCCTTTAGGCAGTGTTGGAGAATTAATCCAAGTCTGGAGAATATTGTCGTAGACAACTAAGGAAAGGACAAGTAGATGGTGTACAAATTCAGGCCATAGAACAAGAAGGCCTGAAGAGGACAAGGAGAGGGAACAAGGAGTATATACATCGGTCACTTGACCGGAAGTAGAACTGACAGAATTTGAAGGTGGCTAAGATGCACGGCCTGGGAAACTAAAAGAGTAGAGTCAGTGAGTAATATAGACAACAAAGATCAGGAGCAAGAATGAAAAGAAAAAAGCAGTGATAATCACATGCATGAAACTAATTTACCTATAATGCAACATACCAATTTTACGTGTGCATGACTCTAGGAAGGCTAGCAATGAAAGACCAAGATGTACAAAGGAAGAGTTTTCATCTTATACCCAGCCGTTACGTCTTATAGTTTCTCTAGGAATACCACCTTACATTAACTGTGATCACAAAGGAAGTTAATTTGTTTCTTCTGTCTGTCACTCTGAGCATCTTATATCACCTCTTCACAGCCCGCTTAAATCTTAGACTCCTAAGATCAAAATAACATGATGTCATAGTTACATTTCCTGTTGTTGTGAAAAAATATCCTGGCAAAAGCAACTTAAAGAAGAAAGGGTTTCTTCTAGATCAAGATTTGAAGATGGGCAGCTGCTCACATTGTATTCTTAAGAAGCAGGGAGAGAGGAATGGAGTCTCTGATGCCTTCCCCATCCCATCCCCACCACCTCTCACTAACACATTCCCTGATCTCAGCCAGGAACTGGTTCCATCCACAGTCATGGATCTGCCCATCTCAGTCCAATCAAGATAATCCCAACAGGCATGCTCAGAGGTCCAGTGTAGAGGGGTATGAACAATTTGGCAACAGTAGAACGTCTCAAATGTGCATCAACCAAGAGCAAATTCAGAATCAAGTGTGTCATGACTAAGTGATGTTTTTAACATCACTTGCCTGTGTTGCATTTTACAGCATCACTGCAGCCTTCTGAACACACATGTGCACTACAACTCATGTGCACTGACTATGACATCATACCATGTAACCAAGGGATACCATGGCAACACCTTGCTTTAGAATCTAGACTACTGTTAAATCTTCAGTGGTCTAATTGTCCATACAGAGCTGTATGTTTATACAGAAACATGTTAACTAGATAACAGAGAGCAAGGACTATATTTTTTTTCTGTCTTTTCTCAGCATGTAAGTTTCAAATAACCATATATTTGGATTATATTGTGTTAGACTGTCTAATTTAAAAATTGCTGTATGAGTTGCCTTGTTTTAAATCTTAAATGAAGCTTGGCTTTGGATTAGAGTGGAATTTCTAATAATTTCTGAAATGGCCTTAAACATGTCTTTCATTTCTTAGCTACATACTCATGCTAAACAGTGAATACACCATTGATGATTAGAAATAAAATATTAGATTTGGGAAATGAGTCAGTGGGTAAAGGCATTTACTATGCAAACCTGAGGGGCTGGGTTCAGATCCCCAGTACCTGTGTAAAGCCTGAAATGCCAAGACTAATGTGGAAACCAGAGACAGAAAGATTATCCTCTGAGGCTCATTGACCACCAGCATAGCTGAAAAGCAAAGGAAGAGACTCTGTCTTGAAGGAGTCCTGCAGAGGAAAGCAAGAAAGAAAACTGTTATCTTCCTCTGGTCTTAGCATGCTTACATGGGGCTCAAACACCCATGCATCCTCACACATGTACACACATGCATAAACTGCACAACACACACACACACAGGTATTCTGTAAGAAAATATTATAGTCAATATTCTATTATTTCAACAAGTTTAAGAGAAATGTTCTTTTCTCCAGAGTTTGAACGTATAGTGTCCATGGGACTGTTCCTGCTGTACCCGCTGCTGATATAAGACTCTGTCATCTTTATCCATCTGAACCAGCCTGACCTAATTCTCTTGCCTGCTGCTGATTTGGCCAATAGGGAGTCAGTAAGATACTTAGTATCTAGAGATCTCCCTGAAGCTCCCATATCTGCACCCAAACTGACTGAACCTGTGGTGAGATACCTTCCTCATCGTTGTGCATGAGATCCTCTGACCAGGACGAGAGAAACCTCATGAGCTCTCCTTAGAGCTGGCAGAAATCAGACCCGACAACAGACAGACAAACTGAGTGTGCTAATGCACACCTTTAAGCCCAGCTTTAGGGAAGGCGAAACAGGAGAGTTTGCAAGTTGGAGACCAACCTGGCACACATTCTGGCTGTGGTGCAGATCAGTGGTACAAGGCTTGCTTAGCATGTGTAAGGCCTTGGGTTTGATCCCTAGTATTGTCCTTTCTGTCAGTCTAGGCAAACTGATGAACAATCACAGTTATTATAGTATAGGAGTAATACTATGATCTGTTTTAAGCCAGCCGTCATACGTTTGTTTTAATTGTATCCACATTTGGTATGTGTAACAGAGTCAAGTGTAAGTCATTACACTTCAATATTCAAATGGTGTTGAAATATTTTGACATGTCACCTGATAAGTATGTGCTCTGACACTATTGTAAAGAAACTTCTTTCCTATTTTCTCCCTCTTATGGCAATTATAAATCATCATACATCTTCGGAATGCCTGCATTTATTTTTACTTCTGGTTGTACACAGTTTTAAGAAGGCCAAGGCAGCACCATGACCATCACACCAGAAAAGCAAGATTCAGACCTAAAATCACTTCCATGATGATGATTCAGGACTTTAAGAAAGTCATAAATAGCACCCTCAAAGAAATACAGGAGAACACAGGCAAACAGCTAGAAGCACTTAAAGAGGAAACACAAGAATCCCTTAACTACAGGAAAACACAATCAAACAGGTGAAGGGAATGAACAAAATTATCCAGAATATAAAAATGGAAATATTGACTATAATATTTTCTTACAGAATACCTATAAGTATTTGTCATTAAGATATTGTTTTGAGATGTACTTAGTCCTGCAGTGACTTGAGGTAACAGGGTCGGTTGGTTCCAGTAGAGGGACCTCCCTGCTTCTCAGAGGTGAAGAGGAGGGGGGATGGGAGGAGGGGTTTATGAGGTGGGGACTGGCAGAAGGGAAGTGCTGTGACTGGGATGTAAAGTGAATGAATAGATAGGTAGGTAGGTAGGTAGATAGATAGATAGATAGATAGATAGATAGATAGATAGATAGATAGATAGATCATGAGAAAAATATTGTCTTAAAGACAGAAAATCTTGACTGTGTGTATTTAAAACCAAGAAGCATACAACTTAAAACTATTTCAGTTTTTTCATTACTGTTCCCCTCAGTGCCTGTGATTTTCTTCATTATTTTTCTAGTTTGTTTCTCAGTTTCACAGGGGAAACAAAATTACAGTGAACTATGGGTAATTCTATTCACTGCGTGATTAGAAGAAATAATGCAAAGACTAGGCAACTGGGTGCCCTGTGTATTTTTTAAATTAAATGAAAGTTATAAGACTCAGGTACATAAAAGAGTGTTATTGTCTTGGGATGGTGAGAGACGTTCGGTATTGTTGAAAATAAAACAAATGCATACAATCAGGCGGCTGATCTTAGAAGAGGTTTAAGAATAATACATAGCTTTTAAATGCCCAAAACTCAGTAAAATAGTTTTTGTAAGATATATGTGCGTCTCCTTTCTACCAAAGAACCTTCTTGACTTCTTGTTAAAATTGCATTTTGTATAATTACGTGTTTTACAGTTCACAATAATGTAGCTGCCCTCCATTCCTGTTTTTGTGGAAACTCTAACACATTTCATTCCTTTCCTCCCCACTAGGTTAAACACAGGACCTTGCCTTCTAGCTGCTTGTTTATTATTTTTTTCTTTAGAAATGCTGCCATCTTCTGGTCAAATTATATCACTTCATGCATACACAAGGGTCACAGTGTCAGGCAAATGTGCTTTCTCCAAACTCATGATTTGTCTTTAGGAATGGCCCAGTTGAGTTTGCCACTCTGATGTACCAAGCCTAAGCAGACGGACGTAAGTCCTCAGAAGTGTAAGAGGTAAAATTCACAGAAACCATTCCAGGAGTCATCATGGCATGCAGTGTGTGTCGCATGGAAAATGTTAACCAAGGGACAGACAAGACCTCCAGGAATATGTGATTTTGTTTCATATGTTTCAGAATTCATAGGAAAAAATTAGTGAATTCATTTAATATTATCTTGTTGTTATTATTTTTACATACTTCCTTTCTAAAGTTGGTCGTCTCAGAAGACTTAGTGCCTTGCAAGAATGCTTACCACATAAATGTCCTCCTTTCAATGAAGACTCCTTCTGTCTGGAAACTTTCATCTGCCCATACAACTGTTCATATTATACACGTTTGCAAGATTATTGTAAACAGAGTGCATCTTTCGGTGGCTGGATTTGCTATGTAGAACCGTGATTACTCATTACTCCCTCACATGTAATTCCAAGTCATTCATTTATGGGACAAAATAGAAATCTTAGCATGCTTCAGGCTTCTGTGCAATGCCCAAAAATATCAAATAGAAAAAAAATGCTGTCCCAGACTTGAAACTGTAGGTGCAATTTAGTAGATGTTTTTGGTCAAGCCATAGAAATCTGTGATGTACCCTGCTGTCCTAACTTACCCCCAACAAAAATACTTTTGTTTAAAGAAACAAAAATAAACTAACAAGTCATGGTGCAAGTGTGTGAAGCCTCTGGACAGCTCCTTGGCTCCCTTTGTCCCTGATGGGTTTTCCTTCTTTCTTCTATAATATGTATGATCTGCCAATACATACACTTATTGCTCACTGGCCAGTCATCGAGGTTGAACAGGTGAAAAGATTTTGCTCAATGACATTCCCCTTCACCAGCCTGATTCTTTTACTAAGTTTTAGGATGGACTGTTGGCTAGAAAGAGCCTGCTTTATCGTGCATGACTTACACAGATGAAAGCAGGATGTAACTTATCCAATGCTTCAAAAGGCTACCATGCGGCATAATCTTAAAGGAAGATGGGAAATGGAATAAATGGGTGTCCTCATCCTCCTATTGATAGCTGTGAATCCATTAAACAGCTCTTGCCTAACCCCACATATACCAGTATATCTTCTTTCTCAATTACTTACCATTGCTAACTCTGATCTCACATGTTCTATACTAACCATTTCTTTCTCAATATTCAAAGACTAGCTGATTAAGAGAGTCCTGGACAGAGATTAAGACAGTGTTTCTCAACCCATCAAGGGTTGTCGAGCCTTTCATGGGGTCACCTAAGACCGCCTGAAAATACAGATATTTACATTATGATTCATAACAGTGGCAAAAATACTGTTATAAAGTAGTAACAAAAATGATTTTATAGTTGGGGGTCACCACAACATGAGGAACCTTTTTAAAGGTCACAGTATTGGGAAGGTTGAGAACCACTGGACTAAAGGAAGGGGCGTGGAGCTTCGCCCTGTGTATGATTCCAGACATCAGCTCTGCTTCCACATATTGCTGAGCCAGTACTCCAGGAAGTACAGGCTTAGACAAATACAGGAAGGAAGACGCTTGTCTGTGGCAAATCCTAGGAATTTGGCCCCGTTCACCTGCAGTATCCCGCTCCTTCCCTATTATTGAAGACAACAAGTAAATGGTCACCAGCGTTGTTGAAGAATGTTCAGCATAATGCAAAATGGTCTGTAATGAACAGTAAAAGGCAGAGCTCACTCTTTTTCTGTTGGAAGATGTCAAGACGGTAGACAAGCATCCGTCTGTAATAAAGGATATAAAGGCAGTACAGTTTAAACCTTTTCCAGACACTGCCAAGCAGAATATCATTCCCTGATACTTTGCTGCTAATATTCACTACGTTTTCCTCCTTTTTTCTCCCCTTCATTCTCCAATACTCTGATGAATTATTTACTCCATAAAATGCCGGCAGCACTTTGCTTTCTTTGAGTTGGACTAGGGGACAATGTGCAGAGTGCATAAATTACTACTTAATGCTCATCATGTGTGTGATGATGGTGGGGAGGAAGAGGAAACTTCGAGTTTTGATAGAAGATTTGAGAAATTTCAAATGGACTCAGCCTGACCTTTGCCAAGCTATGCCAGAAGGTTGAGTCCCCTACTCCAACACAAAAAGCTACAAAACCACTGACCATGCATTTCTCTTCCAAACTGACACAAATTGCAAAGGCCTAATTTTAACATAAAAACATATGGCTCTCGGGCTTCCATATATACCTGTTCATGAAGAAAGTGATACATTATATGGCCACAAAGTTTGTCTTTTCTTCACACTTTCTCTGCTTAATTCTATTTTACTATAGTCCTGCACTTAAAGTTTTGAAAAACAGTAGGAATCTAGAATGCACGCTGCTTTCATAGAACAAAACACCACACATGTATAAATCATTCCTAACATTTTCTAAACATATGTGTGCTTTATTTATGACTGAAAAATATACAAGGCTGTGTTTTCTCTCACTTAGGATTTAACTAAGTCCGTGTTAAAATCCCTTTTAATTTAGTTAACCTAAAACCTTTTTAAAGAGATTTACAAAGGTTTAGCGAGTTTATGGAAGTAACTCTCCGAACAAGATATAGTGAGCTCTCTAGGATAATAAGACATTTTTCTGCCTCAGTCTACGTAGTCAATGTGTTCCCTGAGAGTCAGACATGAAAATCCTTCTGGTAGATGACTCCTTTGCATAATATTTGTGTGTGTCGCCTAAATCCTGCAACAGATTTTTCTTTAGGCTGATTCCCATTCTTGCTTTCTGTACTAAGGAGAAACACACAAACAATTGAGAAATTTCCCAACCAGGACAACTGGGTTGATGAGATTGTGCATGTCCCAAAAAGGACATCCTTGTCTGTCATGTCCTACAATAAGATAAAGAACAACGTACTAGGTGGAATTCTCAGAAAGACTGGAATATTCTACCTCAGGGAAAGCTGAAAGATGGAGAGGTCTTTCATGGGCCTGGAAACCCCCACAATACATGACTGTGTTCAATACGACACTGGTGAATATGGCCATTATCTGGGGAGATGAGGTCTGTGGAGATTAATAATTCAGTCACCTCTCTCTGCCCTCCACTTAATAGCTGTCATTAACGTTTGGGCCCCAGCTGCCCCTGTGGTTTTCAGAGGGTGTGCTTTCCCATTGCTTGGCCTGGGCCCACCCATGGTGGCTGCCTGGGATGGTGCTAGATATAGCCTGACAATCATGCCTCATTAGGAATATTTCAAAGAACACATCATAATATGTAAATATATACATTCCTGGAACATTTGTTTCCCTGGCTTCTCAATAGCTCACAACATGGGCCCTTTTCCACTGAAACAAAAGTTTTTTTGTGTTAAATAGGATATTAAAATGATTAAGTGTGACTGGTTCCTATAAGATAAACATCTTGTTTATCTCAGCTAACTTTCCTCTATCAGTGTCGTATTCTTTGCTCCTCAAAATGATGAAGACATACTTGAGCACACAGTCAAAACATGAAGAACGTTAATGAGCCATGTATGCTGTCGTTATAGCGATCCGGATGTCAGTGAGTAAGAGCCAGCTTTTCATGAGGGACAAACACAAACACCATGAAGAGGCTTTCCTCCCTGCATTTGGTGTCTGAAGATGTGTGGTCCTCCTCATCAGTGCTGAGGAATGTGTTTGCATGTTTTCTTGAAACGTCGTAAACTGACCACCAACCCACAAGCAATGCTAAGGCTTGTGCATGGAAACAGCCACAAAGAGCAAATGATTCATAATGATAGAAGTTCTTACGACAAATATTCAATTTTTATTACCAAGTATTAAAGATAGCACAATTTGGAACCTTTGACTTAGACTTTTCTGGAGCTGTAAAAGTAATCTCTAGCAAAGTCATTTGTCCTCATTTAATCACCTTTTCTTTGGACATTTAGTATCCTATTTTCCACTATCAAACACACACACACACTGACACATTCATGCATGCATAAACCTACACACACATGCACACACATACACACACACATATACACACACACACATACATACAAGCACACACACTCATACGTACACTCACACACACACATTCACACAGGGAGAGAGGAAGAAAGCCAGAGGCAGACACAAACACAGACACAGAGAGATAACGGACAAAGGTAAGGTATTTCGTAAAAAATCTCATGTGAATGAGGACAGAATACATACATGGATATGGAGATTCTGAAGAAGTAGAGTGATTTGAAGGTGAGTTCAATGATCTATGAACAAAATGGTGATGCCTTAATTAAATTTTAAGGAGTACAGAAGAAGTATGGATAGATCCAAAAATACATTGAAGAATGACTGTCTCTATAATGAAGTAATTGTTGGATATATAAAGTAAAGGAGGGGCAACATAAGAATGCTCAGTGACTGAGCAACTGGAAAATAATGCTATCAAGATGGGGAATGTCTTCCCTCTTTCTTTTCTCTTCTGAAAAAAAATCAAAAATCTTTCATTTCAGGAACCTGTCCTAGTTTTCTTTCTATTGATCTGATGATAAAACACCATGACCTTTGGTGAGGAAAGGGTTTATTTGACTTAGACAACGCAATCACAGGCAAGGGAAGTCAAGATAGGAAATCAGGGCAAGAACCTAGAAGCAGGAACTGAAACAGACACCATGGAGAAACACTCCTTACTGGCTTGCTCCCCCAGCTCGCTGCTCCTGCCCAGAGCCACCTGCCCAGGCATGATACCACCCACAGAAGTATAGCCCATTCCACTTCAATCATAAAACAAAAAAGAAGTGCCTCATAGCCCAGGTGAATGGAGATATTCTGTCATTTGAATTTCCCTCTTCCCAGATGATCCTAGCCTGGGTCAAACTTGACAAAAATCTAACCATCAAGGACCCCACCCCAGACAAGACACGACACTTGGTTCCTATGATGTAACCATACTATTTTCAAACATAGAGTCGATGTCAGTGTGTGTCTGTGTTGGCAAGAGGAATGGGAAAGTTAGGATTCCCTCAGTCTTACCTGGTCCAGCTCTGCTTTTAAAACCAGCAATTTTGTAGGTGAGGCTTTAGAAGAGGCCACTTCCTGTGAACTCCATTTAGGCCAGCTCTGATTGCCTCATACTAAGAAGTCCCAAGAATACAGACAAGAGATAAACAGAGCTTTCTTGGGGAGCAAGAAGAATATTTTGGTGACACGAGATTTATACCCTGATTTCGGCCCCATAGGAAACCAGCCCCCTAGTTGAGATCTCAGTCAGTGAACTTCAGTAGGTTTAAAGCATTTATTAGAGAGAGTCCTGGCTCATGGAAAAGTCAGACAGTGACTAAACTGTTTAACTGTTTAAACTGGTAAACACACATTTGGAGCTCCACAGAGAGTTCAGCCCTCGGGTGCTGTCCACGGATAATGAGTTTAGACAGGTGATAAATAACCAGTACACGAAGAAGAGACAGAGAAACCACATCAACAACAGCATTGAGTCAACAAGTGCCTGTCGATGTCAAGTAGTATATCAGTATGCAAAGTTGACCACAATAACAATAAATGAGACCACAAATTCCTGGTATTTTAGAACCCATAGTATATTGGAAGATACTAAAACATCCAAATTAGTATAGAATTCAGTATATTTAATAATTGGATACCCTCAGAAGAATGGGTGATATGCAGAGTTTTTGAAAGAATAACCAAATTGAGCTTCACTGAGAAGCAGACATCAATATTTTGAGTAGAGATTATCAAGAAGTGAGAAATGCTGTATGTTTACCTGGGAAGGAAAAAACAGGTGTGCTGAATAAAACAAGAAGAAGATCACTGAGCAAGAATCAAGACTACAAACAATCCAAGACCCCATGGACCATCAACAGTTTCTTCCTGTTCTTCCACTCCGAGCTTTGTAATTAGTTAGCATGTATACTTATAGGTTTCATGATGACATTTTAGTAATATATATCACCTACCTCTTTGTCTGCCACCCTCATAGGTCAGGGGCATTGGCTCCAATTCTGCATGAGATGAGAGGCCAGAGGAGAGTTTTGAATAGAAATAGCCCATGATCTTACTTGCATCTCCAGTGGACAGTGTGTAAGGACCAACCCATGGGCACAAGCAGTGATAATGAGTACAAGACCAGTTACCAGACAAACCTTGCAGTCCAGAGAGATCAGAGGCTAGACCAATGTTGCTGATATACTCGATAAAAATTTTAATGGGGACACAGAGGAGACAAGGAACAAGGTCAGCTGTGGTCTATAAGAGAAAGAACTTGGATGTCTTGCAGGTTTCTTCTAGAGCTCCTGAATAAATGAGGGAAATGACCCTCCAAGGAAATGAAATCGGAATGCCACAAATTAAAGGAACGTGTTGTTGCCTAGAACTAAAACACCAGGGTGCTTGAAAGCATTCTTTGTGCTTTTAAATGCTAGGGAAAAACCATATGAATAAGACAAGGACCAAAAGTTGCCCATTTGGTTTAGCAAATAACAATAGGGAAAAAAAAAAAAACACCCTTTGATGATTTTGTTGAAAACAATTGCGATATTTATTTATTTATTTATTTTTTGTCCAAGATCCACCCCCAAGAAAGTGTTGAGTGCACAACACTATGATAAAATTTATGGTTAGCTTAAATAAATAGAATGAAGTTATTAGAAGCTCATTAAATCTACAAGTCTATCCCATCCCCCCAGCACAATAGGACACGAATGTTTAGCACCTGGTTCAGATCTCTAGGTGTTGACACATCTGTAAGAATGCATAGATGAATGAGAAGAATAAAGCAACCTCACAGCATAGTCGCAGTTACCAACAGGAACCTGCAGAAGAGACTTCACACAAGAGAGTGGACAGATCCCTCAGATGAACTCCAGCCAAGAAACTTGTGACCCAGTCAAGAAGCAGAGACTCTGGTCTTGAAAGTTGTGAGTCTTATGGAGCTGGCACCTTGCCAGGCCAAAGTCTAGGGCTTACAACTTGCATCCCCTCTACATGAGCTCTATGATTTTCCTGCCTGAACGTGGGCAGAACAATACAGAAGTTAAGTGAAGATGTTGTTCTCCATCCACACCTCTTTATTTGCCTCCTCCGAAGACACTGTCTTCCTGGGTCTTAGAGTATTCATCTACAATGACTGAACCACCATTCATGACCAGCTTACAAAAGAAATAAAAACATCCTGACACGATTGATTCAATGGCCTCAAGAACCACGATGAACTTGACCACTGGATCAACATGCTTAGGCACTGCCTCGCTTACAGTAGGTGCTTAATAGGTGTACTGAATAATTAAAGTACACTGACCCCCACAAAGGATATAAGCTCAGAGCTGTTCTCTATGCAGAGCACTATGGAACCCAAGCATTCTAGCTGCCCACATTAGAACACTGGGATTACAGTAAGCCTGGTTTCGAGTGGCTCTTTGGACTGACTATCAAGATGTCTGCTCTGCAAGTCTGTACTTCTATGGTTTCCACACAGTCTACCTTCAGCTGAAGTACAGCAATTGATCTGGGTTTGGTCCACATTCACCTGAGTGAAAGGTTGCTTTTCCTGATTCCCCCTGCATTTTAAAGTCCTGCTCTTTAAGGCTTCTCAACAGTCTGTGCCCTCCCCCTTCTCTTTGCAGGAGATGAAAGTGTTTTTCCAGACAGGCCTGCTGAGAGTGACTTCATGGAAATGAATAACCTGAGGCCTGTGTGCCTCTTGCGCGGGGGAACTCCTTATATTTATTTATTTTTAAGAATAGGACTGAGACGTAGACAGTTCCATGAATAGTTGAGTCATTTCTTACAAAATAAGAATTCTACTCCTCGGTGAGACATGCCTAACATTCCGGTCTTCCCACTTCAAGCCGTTAGGTGCTACTAAATATTCGGTGGAAATGACACATGTCTGGAAGCCTAGAAGGAGAGGCTGCTGATCGGGGAGTACACAATGAAGGTGTTGTATGTGGTTAATTGAGGAAGGCAGACTCCCAGATCTGAAATAAAATGAGATCTGTGACACCCAAAGCCTCTGGCACAGGCCCCTGTAAAACTTCAAATTTTCTTTTCTTTTCTTTTCTTTTCTCTTCTTTTTTTTTTCACCCTGATCACACCTGTAATAGAACCCATCCCGCTTTCCAGAACATTTTGGAAACAGAGTATATTGAGATGAGCTGTGGCCATCTCCTCCTCCTCATGCAGAGCTCACTGTGAATGGGCACTGAAGGAATGGATGAGCCTTTCACAGAGAGCCCTAGATAGCAGAGCAGGCTGACCCTGCCTCACTGCATCCTACAGTCTAGCATACTTCTCTCCCAAAGGGAAAATGTCATCAATCTGACTCAAAGAATTTCTTTCACAATGTGTCAACAGAATTAGTTCCTACAGGATACTTACTGGGCTTCTGTGAGGTGTAGTAAGAGGACTGGAGTTGTGAAACAGAAATGGAAATGAGAATTCATTTGTAAAGGATTATATGAAATGGAAGGCAGATAGAATCAATATAAACTCATTATTGGAACAGGAAGACATTTGTCCCAGCTGAAGAAAATGTTGAAAGTGTCTGGACACAGATTTACTGTGTGCATCCAAATGTGGCAAGAGTTTAATCCTAGAGAAAATATGAGTTGCATCTTGAACATGGGGAATTTGTCGATTCTTATTTAGGAAGCTGAAAAGAGTCTCAAATAATAATTAGTCTTATGACAAGATAAATGTAAATGAATGAGAATCAGATAAAAGTAAATGAATTAGAAATATGGGGGAGATTTTTCTTAATATGTGAGCTGTCTACATCAACTTAGGGTGGAGAAATAATAGACTTTGGTTAAGTCTTGAAAATTTTTCAAAGAAGCCTAAACAGCAGATGACAATTTTTAAAAATCACCTGTCCCTCATCCAAAGAGGAATCTACACAAGCACAGAGATTTCTGTGCCAGTTCTCAGGGCTACAAAGCAAAAGGGTTAGAAGCAGCAGCATCCAAATGCAAGCTGAGATAGAACAGTGGAGGGAAGGCAATCCAAAGAGGAGGCTAGCACACTGACTTCCAGCAGAGGTTGGCATGTCATCCAGGGAGCCACAGCAGAAACCTTGAGGTTATTTTCTGTTCTCTCTCTTCTCTTGTGGGGGCCAGAGCGATGTCTTGAGGGTTGAGAGCACTGCTTACTCTTCCAAACGGTTTACTTCTTTCTCCTTCTCATGTTTTTGACTCTTTCCTTTGAAGCTAAAGTGCAACAGGAAATTGCCCAAGATCCTGACTAAGAGATACTGGAGCAAAGGACAGGAATGGGAGCAGAGATGTGGTCAAAAGACATACAATCATACAAATATAAGTGTATATACACACAGGCACACCTCCCTACATAACTCTCAAGTCATATGTAACAAAGACACTACTGCAGGTATTCCTTTCCATTTTTAAAGAGCTTCCTGGTACCCAGGAAGGGTTAAAGGAGGATGCACCTTTGTACCTGATTGTTTTTAGCCAAGTAAAGCAAAGCCACACAAGCATGCAGCTTTGTTCTTGACTGTTCGAGTTGTAGTTCTGCTGCCAATTGCGAAGAGTTCCAAGCAAAATCCGTGTTGCAATCGCCAAATATTGAGAAATGTTTGAGCTTGCTTGGCAAGCTAGACAGAGTTGGTCCTGAGAGGCTATTGGAAAACAAAGTTCTAAGAGTCTTTTGCACGGTGTTTTATTAGTTGTTGGTGTTTGTTTGGTTTGCTATTTTATTTTTGTTTCTCGGGGAGAGCATGTGAAAATACTTTAAAACCAATGACCTTAGATTAAGTGTCATAGCAAAAGCACATTAATTTACTCTTCACCTCTCCAGGGTTTTTAGTATAATAGAAAGAGGTATGTTTTTTTTAGAAGAGGTAGGGTCAATTTCCACTTCAGTTTTATGATCTGGGGCAAATTAATTACCTGAGTGTCAGCGCATTAATCCGTCAAGTAGGGGTAATTGCATACTAGGTAGCTTCATGGTTCGCAAGAAGTCCGAAGAGTAAAAGTAAATGCTTAGCATTCCTTATGTGGATGACACAAGTCTGAGTTCTTACTGCACTTGCTTAGAGAACATAGTGCAGAAGCAGTCAGGAAACAAGGGCACTGCCCTTAGGGGGTGAGTATTGCAAGGAGCAAATCTTCCAACTACAAAGAAACTCAAAAGTCAAACATCAAGTTGCAAGCTAGCTGTGTGGGTTGTCATTGTAGATTTTAGCAAAATTAGAGCTTAGAATTGACTATAAGATGGTCTGGTTGATGTTTAGGTCCTACATAAAAGTATGGGTTTACCATCATGACTGAGACCAACACTAATCCCATGCCTTGAATAGTGTGGGACTGGTTTGCATAGTGCTGAATAAAGGACACCAGGCCTCATGAAAAGAGAAAAACAGAAATATCTACTGGAGAAAGCAGGCATGAGCTAGCTAAGCCTATGATAGGACAATCTACAAAGGCCTCTCTGGGACCTTGGAATGCTGATCTGATGAGAAGCCAACTTCATGGATGAAAAGAGCCAAGAAAAGAGAATTTCAGACAGGAAATATCCAGGGCAAAGACCATGAGACAGGAAAGACCATAGAATGCTTTAGCAATAGAATGGGGTCAGTGTGGTCCACAGAGTAACAACCAAATCATACAGATGTAGAAGCAGAAATTAGGGTGTGAGTTTTATTCTCAGCACTGTGCAAGTGCCTCTTTCTTCCACATCCCTCCTATAGATATCGTTGTTTTCATAACACTGTTAACACCCATTTGATAATTAGGCAGCAGTACTGGGGAACAGATAATTTAACCTTGTATTATGAACAATATATGTCCATGCTCAGAAGTAGAAAGGATGTAAACGAATAACCAAGGCGAACCAAGATCAGAGTTCACCTCGAATTCCTGGCTCATCCCTGACATTATTAAGCGGCTAAATCTGACACCACATGTTATAGCCTGTCCAGAGGTTAACTGTACCATGTCAAGTGTGCTAATTTCACTCTCTTGTCCCCCACTAAGAAAATTTCCCTAAACTAGACTTTGTGATACTATGGATCTCCAGTTTATCTAGACAGCACCTAGAAAGCCACAGGAGTTTTCCTGTTCAACCTCTACATTGGTGATTCTCAACCTATGGATTGTAACCCCTTTGGCCATGAGTAAGTATATTAAAGGGTCACAGCATTAGGAAGGTTGAGAACCACTGTTCTATGGTCTGTAAAGTGGCATTGCAGTCACTGTCTACAGTTTTTCTCTCAACTTCCTAGGCATACTTAAGCTACACACTGCTACTGAATCTCTGCCTTGTAGGCTGATGCAAATTAAGCCACTTACCTCCTTCAGATTTTGAAGCTGCAAAGTGCTGCTATTCTCTAAACTACTGGTCGACATCCATTGAATCCAACTGCTCTTTAGCTCTGGGTTTTGACTGGTTGGTTAGTTGGTTGGTTGGTTGGTTGGTTGGTTGGTTGGTTGGTTGGTTGGTTAGTTGGTTGGATGGTTTCAGGAAATTCCTTCTTCCTTCCCTTCATTCATTCAAAAGCACAGTAGTGTCTCGTTCCTTAAATTTACACTCTCCAATTCTCTCCCCCTCCCCCAAATCATGGCAACATTCATTTTAATGTTATGTAAAATTTTTGTTTTGATAAATAGCTAAGTATATTTTGAAAATTTCTTGAAGAATTTTGCAAAAGTCCTTGAATAACTGGAAATAGTCTTGGGTGTCCCAACACCTGCCTTAGCAATGCTGTTACAGGCAGATTTCAACATTGAGGCTCTGTCTGAAGCTTCCTCTGGCGCTGTGTTTTGCTGCAAACTTCACTCTCTCCTGATAATCAAGATTCCCACAGATCTCATGCAGAGATGCAGGTGTGCAGTGTCAGTAGAACTGGGCCTTTTGTTTATAACTTTAACCCCACATCTTTGAATTAAGTCCATTCTGCCAGGTTTGTATAGTGTTACCTGAGTGTAACATTACCCAATAAAGCCAAATTGATGGGTTAAGGATACAAAACAAGCCATTGCAATTGCCAGGAATTCCCAGTGAGCTTATGAGGCAAGCTTTGTAACAAAGAAGAAAGGAATGAAAATACATAATGTTTTAAAATATGATCTGTAACTGTTTTGGTTTTGTATGACAAAATAGGCTTTTTACCTTTCAAATAATTTTGTCAATGAGTATCTGAAAATTCACAAGCTTGTGGTGTCACGTACCATGAATTTTAGTAACTTTGGCAGGAAGTGTTCATGTAAATAAAATGATGTTCTTTGGTGACTGGGTTAGACTGGAAGGAAACCTTCATATCCCTCTGTCATTCTTTCTCTTTGTTAACATCCGCATTCTGCTCCGGCCTCGCAGCAGTGTTATGCTCTTATCTTCAGGGCATTGTCATTCTGTGCTTTCTGATGGGGTTACTTGGGAAAGAAGAGCTGATAGACAAAACAGAATGATATTTTGATATATAGAAGTGTGTATATACATATTACATAAACATGTATGAATGTAGCACACATACATTTATGAATATATTTAAATATGCCTATATACACATACATATTATAAGAAAATATAGAAGACAATTTATTAATAATTTGCATATTATGGTAAGCAGAAAGAAAAGAAAAAAAAATACCTACCCAGGATAACAAAGGACTTTTGGTTCTAATTAAAAATACCAAATACCATCCCCACCCATTGCTCTACATAGAAACCATATATTGAGGCCTTGGCACTCTCACCTATTTGTGGACAACAAAATGGATATTTTCAGACCACAGTCAGAGTGCTCATGAAATTCTTCAGGTTGTCTGTTTCCAAATATGTCTAGAATGGACAGAGGCTTCTGATATCACTAACTTCAGATAAATAGTAATTTAGAAACTAATCTACAACTGTTTGTTCCAGAAGAATTTTAAGTAAATGTGAAAATATTTGTTATTAATAAAAATGTTACAGTAAGATTAACATTTCAGGTTTCTACCTAAAAACTTTCAGAAAGTTTGTCTCATTGAAGATGGTATACAATTTTATATCATTTTGAAAATTAAAGTGAATTATAAAATGTGATGCATAATTCATGACAATATGTCTCTTATGAAATATGGACCATAAACAGAATTTATATATTTTAACCAGATGTTTCTAATTGCATGAAAATATTTTCAATGAATTGCAAAATGTCTAATTATTAACTCCAGGTATTCATACAGGTTTGGGAGGTGCCAATGTTTTCCATCTGTCTGGACTTTCATTAAATAGTCAACACATCTATTGCTAACCTCTCAATTATTGAAATTGTCAAAGAAGAAAATTCTAAAAAGTGCAAGGAATGGGGATTTAACTCATAAAAGGAGAGTCATTCTGTCTTATAACTTTAGTCTGAATTTCACAATTCTTGCTACACCATAAGGAAACTGCCAAAAGCAATAAAGTGCAGAAGCACAATAAGAACGTGCCAGAGTTCAGGGAACAATTGCTCTGGGTTGAGCTTCATGACCTATAATCTGTTTAGGTCATCACTGACTACTATATAAAGCATCCCACAACGTGACCATACACATCCCTCACATGCTCTGTTTGAAAGCCAGTATGTAATCAGTAAGAATTGACTTTTGGTGCTGAATAGTTGGGATCAATTGACCTGATTATAAATGAACTAGTTTCCTCTGGCATGCTCTATTTGAAGCATGTGGGTGTCAGACAGTGTGTGAAGACATGAACTTTGCATCTAGGCAGAACTGTAGGTAGCTGCTCTGTCTTATGACCATGAATGCTTTGTCCAAGATAACTCTATAACTAGCATTTTAAGACTCAAGTGTGGTCTGTGAGAAGATCACTGCTGGTCTCATGATCTTCTAAAAATAAATCTAAATCAATGCTTCACTTAAAAATTAAAACTGTCATTCAGGTCTAGTACAAGTGACTATCAATACAAGATAGTTGTTGTATTCAAGCTGTTATACACCTTACTATATAGAAGCTACAAGTGTAATAGAGACTATGAGCATAAAACTTAATTATGAAAACTAGCAAGATGGCTCTGGATAAGGGTGCTTGCCACTGAGCCTGACTGCCATCTGACTTCTATCCCTGGGCTTCGCATAGTAGAGAGAACTAATTCTCTTGACCTCCATTCTCAAACTGTTTTCACAAACATACATGCATACATACATACACACACACACACACACACACACACACACACATATACAAAAACAACTTTTAAAATTGACTATGACGTAATTTGGAAAGAATAATACAAGCCTTAGGTAAAAATACTGAAGACACGGGAGAGGAATAATGAAGTCTCTTTGGCAACATGTCAGCAGAAATGGCTAAACATTGAAATATAACTGGCACGTAATTCACACAGTGGGAATATGTGGTACAGGAAAAAGAGAGACAATTCAGCTAAAACAAAAACAATGGTCCCACTTGTGTTGTGCTATCTTGCACAGGAATCTAAACATCTCTGGGTCTTTGCAATGGAATTTCTTCTCTTTTAAAAGGAGGGTTGGACTGGACAGCTTCTGTGTTCAGGACTAGGTATAAAAATCTAAATAAGATCACGTTGAAACTTTAAGAGGAAATGGCCATATGGAAGCCAGCCAGATGATATCAGTTCCTATAAAGATAATGCCAGGTCAGTGACTACTCCATTTTTTAGAAAAACAGCTTCCTTGACGTCAGCACAAAAGTGCTTAGATGAACACTTAAAAATGTAATTTTTCTATTAGTCAGTACTAGTTTGTCTGACGGATCCCAAAAGAATACCTTTTGGTTTTGAGTAGAATTTCCCAAAATGCTATTCTAGAGACTGGGAAGACGGCCTAATGGGTAGGTAAAGTGTTTGCTTGCCACAAAAGTGTGAGGATCTGAGTTCAAATACACAGCACACACACACACACACACACACACACACACACACACACACACACACACACACACACAAGCTAGACATGGTGGCTGTGCATGTGACCCCAGCACTGTGACTTTGGTGAGAGGTTAGAGGGAAGACAGACATATCCCTGAAGCCCATCGACCAGCCAGCCTCACTGAATGGATGAGCTATGGGTTCAGTGGCAAGCTTTGTGGAAGACACCCAACATTGACCTCTGGTGCACGCTTGAGGGTATATGTGCACACTCACACACACACACACACACACAGAGAGAGAGAGAGAGAGAGAGAGAGGGAGAGAGAGAGAGAGAGAGAGAGTTTTTATGTTATCATATTATACCTTCCATAACGCATATACTAAAGCCCTCACCTGCCACATGACTTGAGTTTGAGTGTGGAAATAAGTTTCAATGAAGCCTTAAAGTAGGACACTGATATGGTAGTTAGTTATGAAGAGAGACTGCGTACCATCTTGGACCACATTCCCAGGACAGGTCATGTGAAGATACAGACAAAATTGACCTTCCAGAAGCCAGAGAAAGGGCTTTTGCTGAACACTGAACCATTCTCTCTTGTTCATAGATGCCCAGCCTCCAAACACATGAGAAAAAAGTCCTTTCTGTCATCCATCCAGTCCATGATCTCTTATTATGCATCCCACAGTGATGGAGACATAACAGAGTGCACTGTTTTCAGTGAGGATAAACTGCTTACTTCTATCAAGTTCCAGTATAAAATCCTACTGAAATATGTCTAATATTTTGAACATGTGGGTTATTTTCCCTATATGGCAGTTATTGAGCTCTAGAATGTACCGTGCTTTTAATCACCTATAAAACAATGTGATAATATCAGTGTCCTTAGGGTTGCTCTCTTTTTATTCCATTTGCAACCATAAGCATTGTGTTGAAGTCTCAAAGGACAGAGCATAGCCAATTACAGACTCAAAGTACCTGGAGGGAAGAATCCAATGGTTGGCATGGAAAAGCAGGTATTGGTGGAGAAGCAAAAGACATCCATAACATAGTTTACTTCAACCATCATCATGTAAACCAACAGCCATGGCATCTACTTCTAGGGTATAGACTATGAAGAGGTCATAGGTGCTGGACGAAAAGTCCTTTTGCTACAAAACCACAGAGTGATAGGCCATGAGATCTTTCATGGGTACGAGTTCAAGAATATTTTCTTTTCTGACTCAGAAGAAACTCTACATTGTAGATGAGAAAAAAGTGTTCCTAAAAGAACTTGTGTATTAGCTTTCTATTTCTATGACAAAATGCCAGAGATAATCCACTTAAATAGTTTCTCAGGCTCACAGTTTTGAAATTATAGTTCATAATTTATTGGCCCCTTGTTTCAAGATCCACAGAAAGGTATAACATCATGGCTAGACTGTGGCAGAGGAAGATGCTCAGTTCACAGCAGTCTACTGAGGAGGAAGTAGGGAATCTCATTTCCCCTAATGAACTGTTTTCCTTCCATTAGATTGTACCTTCTAAAGAGTCCCTCATGTCCTAATAGTAAAACTGGGTTTAATATGTAGGCCTGTGAGGGACATTTGTCCAAACCTTAGTATCTAAATACCCTGACCATCCATCCATCTTCCCTTCCTCTTTCTGGGGGTTCCTTGGGGCAGGTCTCACCATGGCTTGACATCTCTAAGCTGCCTGGTTTGTAGTTGAATAGGTCATTGCCTCTTCTAGCCATGTTTTAGGACAATATAGTCAATGTTAATGAGAACAGCTAAGCAAGCAGAGTCATATTATATGAGATATGAAAAATATACATTAAAATGACTAATTTTCCAGTAAAGTGCATATACTGTGGTTATTGTCTATCATATTCCTAAGAAAGATCTTTATGTACAAATATATGTATGCATATATATATATAAATTCATATATGTATATATACATATCTATGTATATTATATGTGTATATCTATGTATATTATATGTGTTCATATATATGTATATGGACATATATATTATTTTGTGTAGTCATTCAAGCTATAATAAAAAAATGCATTGTATGTGTCAAATACACTGAAATTAATTAAAGTGAGATTTAATGATTACTTTTGATATGTAAATCACAATATAGATACCTTGGAGAACACTAAAATTGACTAAAAATCATAGTAGATTTTTTTAAATTTTACTCTTGATACTTTCTTTTCCTTTAATTGTTTTCTACAAAAAACATCTGGCATAAATGAATGGATACATGTTATATGCATGAAATAAACTTAATGTAAAATGAGGAACATAAAATCAGATCACTATATTACAAACTACTGAAAATGGTTTATCTTGGCATTTCTTTTGAAGAGATAACATAACATAGACACCCAGGCAATTGCGATTTTTGTATGTTAGGGCTGACATTTTTTTCTGTAAAGAATCAGGTGAGTATTATTGTGGAGATTGTGTTTCATGGTCTCAATTCTGCCTTTCACTGTAAAAGTAAAGCACGTGTCATGGAAGAGAGTACATATGAGTCTGTTGTAATAAAGCTGGAGCCCTATAATTACAACTCCAGATAATTTTCCATCATAATATATACTTCTTCTTTTTCTTTTGAAAAACATTTCAGCTTTTTTGAGTATTATAAAAGTTGTTTGATATAAAACAACAATCAATTTAAGTGTTATGTAGATGTTTGTCTACTAAAAATACATACGTTTTTCTCAATATAAATTTTAAATAACTCTAAACATATTAACTGTACATTTCAAAATAATACATCACTACTAGTATTTTCTTAAATGAACATAAATATATAAAATCTTCTTGTTTGTTTGTTTGTTCTGTATTTAATAGAGTTTAAAATCTTGGCTCTTACTGTAGTACAAGCCCAAAGTAAGAACAATTTTTAGACATTGGATTTCATTGTAATAAGGCTGTACTTCAATGA
>NW_022196905.1:177836803-177867108 GCF_008632895.1 Mastomys coucha | reverse complement strand
TTAGGAGCTTTTTGCTTTTTGCATTTTCTTTGACTGTTGTGTCAATATTTTCTATGGTGTCTTCTGCCGCTGAAATTCTCTCTGCTATCTCTTGTATTCTGTTGGTAATGCTTGCATCTATGACTCCTGATTTCTTTCCTAGGTTTTGTATCTCCAGGGTTGTCTCTCTTTCTGATTTCTTTATTGTTTCTATTTCCATTTTTAGATTCTGGATGGTTTTGCTCATTTCCTTCACCAATTTGATTGTTTTTTCCTGTAGTTCTTTAAGGGATTTTTTGTGTTTCCTCTTTAAGAGCTAATAACTCTTTACCTGTGTTCTCCTGTATTTCTTTGAGGGTGCTATTTATGTCTTTCTTAAAGTCCTGTATCATCATCATCATGAGAAGTGATTTAAGATCTGAATCTTGTTTTTCTGGTGTGATGGTGTGTCCAGGACTTGCTATGGTAGAAGAATTAGGTTCTTATGATGGCAAGTGACCTTGGCTTGTGTTGTTTATTTTCTTACGATTGCCCCCCACCCCACACCATCTGGTTATCTCTAGTGCTACCTGTCCTTGCCAAATCTGACTGGAGCCAGTCCTTCCTGTGATCCTGGCTGTGTCAGAACTCCTCAGAATCAAGCTGTCTCTGTGATCCTATGATTCTGGGATCCTATGACCCTGGGCTTGTTAGAGCACCTGGGAGCGCAGCACCTTCCTCTGGGTGTTGTAGGACTGGCTGTGAAGCCTGGGCCCAAGATCTGCTCAGGACACCAGCCCGAGAGACCGGAAGGAACCTGAGCCACTCTGCTGACAGAGTTCCTGTGTGCCTGGTCCTGTTGGTCCCAGTTACTCCCAGTGTTGGAGTTTGTTCTTCACCTCTGATCCTAAGAGTGTCAGAGCACCTGGGAGTGGAGCTTCCTCTGGGTGTTGTGGGACTGGCTGCAGAGCTAGCACCCAAGTTCCACTCAGGACACCAGTCTAGAGAGACTGGACAAAATTTCAGTTTTACCTTGTAATTCTCTGTGTATGTATGAGAGCGAACATGGGTTTATACATGTGAGTGCAGTTCCATCGGAGGTTAGAATATGCTGTTAGATCCCCTGGAGCTTGTGTGGCCCAATGTGGTTGCTAGAAACTGAATTCAGGTGCTCTACAACATCAGTATATGCTCTTAACCCCTGGGCCATATCTCCAGCCCCTCCTTTTTTTTCTCAAACACCAAAAGAGTTGTTCATAGACTATAACAAAGCTGGGAGACCTGTGGCTGGATGTGGTTGATAAGAATAGTTGTCACTTGCTAAATGGAAAGTTTACATAATAGTGACAACTTCATTGATGGTCATCAATGTCATTGGTGGGGAAGGATGTGGATGTAGGGCTATAGCCCACCTCTCCTTCCTAGTGTGTGCCATTTGCCTCTTAAATTTTTTTTTGTGATTTTACTTTTCCACATATAAAACAGACATGATAAAAACTCTCTCTACTGATTTGTTATGGATAGGCTAGTTTCTATATGTTCTGATTAGTTTATGTCTCCTTGACTCATGTCAGTTGCAAAGAGGGAATCTTACTACAGACACACCTATGTTGTATCTTCTTTATTGATGATTGATTGGGGAGGGCCCATATTGCTGTGGATGGTTCCAGCCCTGGCTAGTTTTCTTGGATGTTATAAGAAAGCAGGCTAAACAAGCTATGAGGAACAAGCAAGAAAGCAACATTCCTCCAAGACTTCTGCATCTGTTTCTGCCTCCCAGTTCCCTGTTCCCTGGATGATGAACTACAAGCTATAATATTAACTATACCCTTCCCCTTCCCAAGGTTACTTTGGTTATGGTGTTTTATCACAACAATAGCAACCCTAACTAAGACAATATATAAGTATAGAACTGCACTGAATACAATAAATACTGCATGCATGATTACCAAATAAGCAGACACATTGTTCAGAAATACTTCAGATCTCTCCTTTAGGCTTTGAAGTTGTCTTGGTCTATTTTCTATTGCTATAACAATACTGGATCCAGGAAATAGAGGCTCATGGTTCCAGAGGCTGGGAAGTCCCAGAGTGTGAGGAAATATGTTTGCTTACTGATTAAAGCCTTGGGATATTTCAGCTTATGACAAAAAGTAGAGGAACATGTATGTCTAATAAGACACTGTGGGAGAAATAAGCTTGTTTTATAGCAATCTAGTCCCCAGAGAACTAACCAAGTCCCATGAAAAAGTATGAGTCCTCAACACCTGACAACACCAGTGCATTGGGAATCAGGGCCCATATGAACTTGGGGACAGGGCACACTCAAACCATAGCGGCCACCATTTAGAAATCATGAAAGGAAACTTTATGACACTGTTGTCAACTGCTTTATTCCTGATCAATTCCCCCATCTTTTTCAGCACATTAATGCCAACAAATCACCTCTGTTAAAGTCTACTCTAAGAAGTAAATTTTATGAAATCTATCACTACTGATCAGTATTTAAACAGTTATTTATTAAGATATTTCCAAAGAAAGGTACAAAAGCAAGAGGAGAAGTGCAAATAATAGTTACAAAAGGAGTCTTCCATGATCCATGTGAATGGTGAAAATGTGGTCAACAGCCTTCCAAGTTGACTACTCTGCATTCACAGCTCTCAATTAGAAAACACCTGATATTTTTCTCTCCCCTCCTACTTTTACATAAAGATCATACATTCTTGGAAAGTGAATATAATACACATAAGTGAGAACTTTCATACAACTATATAATTTTACATGATTTGCAACATTTTGACAATCCAGGTTATGTAACTAACAATGTTGAACATGAATGTATAAATTTTTGTAAAGCACTTGGGGCTTATACAGCTTTATACATATATGTGCATAGATTTTTTTTTTCTTTTTTTAGTATAGAGTAGTTTTTTCAGGGCATGGAGAGGAGAGTTGAGAAGGTAGGAGAGAGAGAGAGAAAGAGAAAGAGAGAGAGAGAGAGTAGAGGAGGAGAGGCCAGCCATGAGCATGAGGAGAGGGGGATGAGGAGGGAGGAGAAGGGGAAGGGGACAAAGTGGGAGCAAGAAGACAGGAGACTATATACATAGATTTTATGGGTTGAATCTCCTGAAACATTTTACATTCTCATTAACAATGTGTGCAAATCTCTACTGCTCTAAATCATCACCATCAGAGGTGGCAATCCATGAGATTTTTTGTTATTATTATTACTATTATCATTATTATTATTATTATTATTATTATTATTATTATTATTATTACAGAAAACATCTTAAGTTAATGGCATTGATTGTCATTGTAATTTCTAGTTCCTGAAAGTCACTATTATGACATTTATATTAAGTGTTTTAATTAGTATGTTTTCTTTGCTAAATTTCTTCCTAAATCACCTATCTCCTGTCTATGTCAAGTCTGTTTATATATTTAGATTGAAACTTTCTTGGATAGATATTAACTTCTTAGAGCTGCCAATACAAACTACCTAATACTGGGAGGTATAAATACCACATGTCTGAAATATCTCAATGCAAAAGCTTAGAAACAAAGACTTAGCTGGGTAGAGGAAATATTTCTCTGACAAATTTGTGCTTGTTGAAGCACCTCTTGACTAGATAGACATTCTTCACTCCCTCCAGGATTCTTCCAGTCTCTCTTTCTCTACCATGTTAAATAATTATTCTCTGAAAAGTCCATCAAAACATAGTGCATGAAGTCTCATAGCTTCTTGCATCAACCACTAGTGATGCTGTTGCCAAGTGCATAGACCCAAGCACAGTGGTTATTTGACTACACAGAACATCCTTTGAAATATTGTTAGACCTTCACAACCTTCACAATATCATGTCTGCTTACAAAATTAAGAGTATGAAGACTATGCCAAATCCTGCCAATATTCATCCTATCTTGAGGAAAGGTCTTTCTACAGCCAACACAGCTCCACCATCTGCTGAGTCCCAAAGCCTCTGCTCATCACCGGGAATGGCTTAGAACTCTCTAGGTCTGGCTCACCTGTGAGACAAAGGTAAAGTTTCTTTGTGGATATTAGTGAAACATGGTTTTCAGCCTTTCCCTGGCATGAACTTGAGGTGATTTTTTTCTAAACTACCAAAACAAATATATTTGAATTTTTCATGTTTTCTCTCACTCTGAACCCAAAAGGAGATAAAACATTGTTAGAAATGACTGCTGCAGTGGAGAAAAGGAGACACATGAAACAATTTATTGAACCTATAATTAAAAATAAGGATGTGTGATGAGAGCTTTCCTGGACAAAACCAGCCCAGACCTTTGTCACCTTCTTCCTGGCCATACCCTGGTCACAACCTTGATGATAAGAAGGCCAGTAATCCCATTCCACAATAAGGACTGTACACACAAGGCTAGCCATTTTCAGGATACCCAGGACTCGTGTTACAAGAACATGGAAAATATTTAAGTTCTAGTACATGATGTTTCAAGAGTTTGACAACAGAGTTGACAGTCTTCATGTCTTACTATCTATAAGAAAACAAGTTCTGGGTTCTGAAGAACACACTTGAAAGGGAACATTTAGACCACAACTTGTTTGCAAACTCAAAGTAGCCTCTAAGTCATTCTCACCACTAACTAGAAAAACTTATGTTTGGATCATGAACTTATTTGTTCTACCCTCCACATCAGCAGACTGCAATATAATTCAAAAACCTCTCCTAATACTTTTGTGAATTCCTTAAGATGAAAATTATGCGTACCCAAAACGGAGCCAAGTCGTGGACACATGATATTCGCCAGAAGTAATGTCAGAATAACCCAGGGCCCCAGACTCAAGATGTTAATTCTGCAGCTTCAACCACATAAAACCCCTTTTCCTAACGTGCTTTGAGAGCCGTCTTGTTGTGCATTAAACTTAAAAGATGAGGTGTAATATATCCAGATGACAAACTCACAAATTTCTCTAGTATTAGTGTGAATATTACATTAAGCACTCCCATAAAATGTTTGACACCTTACATTTTCCTCCCAGATCATCACTGAGTTCAAAGGCATAAGTGAAAAATTCCACTCACTCAGCAAATCTTCATTTGAACTTGTATGGAGTTATCTTTTCCAAAAGACCTTCCAGACTCTCCCTCCAACCCTAGTTCAACTATCATCTGACTCCTTTTTCTTCCTAGCTGTCTCTCTGAGGTCACCTCCAACTCTTTTTGCAAGACCATGTGTTCCTGTCCTTTCTCTGCCACATTAGCTTTGGTTTTCATTCTAGCTGAGCTGAGTTTACTCTGCTTCTCATGTCTTATTGTTCTAGCCACTCTTGATGTCTTAAGTATGTGACAGCTAGATGTTCTTAGAGAAGAAAAAGTGCATTCCAGGGTCCCACTCTTGAAAGTTTCCTTTGACCTAAAGCCAAGTATGTAGGGTAGAGGCCATGTGTGTCCTCCTTGACTGCCACCCCTCATTTGTGGAACGAGTGATGGGGGTTCCTTTACTACATTCTATTCTAGAATGCCATTGCATTATTTGCCTTCAAGATCTACTTGAAAAAACGATTATTCTTTTCTATTATCTGACTTACTGACATAAATAAGGAAAGACTGACTAAACTGGATGCTGGAGAGATTGCTCAGTGGTTAGGTACACTTGCTGCTATTGCAGAGGACCTAGACTCAGTTCCCAGCACCCACATGACAGTTAACAAGCACATCTAACCCTAGTTTCAAGAGATCAGACATACTCTTTTCCATTCTTATGCACTATACAAGCATAGCACAAAGGCATACATGTAGGCAAAACACTCATATACACAAGGTAAAAGTAAATAAATCTTTTAAAAGTTTTTAAAAGAAAATTAATACATGGGTTAATTACATGTGTACAATTACATATTTTTTATTTCACCATATGCAACTGTCTAATTACAAACTAAAACTCATCCTCTTCTGTCTGACAAATAGAGATACCTAAAAAATATGTCCAATTACATATTTTTATTTCACAATAGGCAAATGATGTCTAATTGCAATTTAAAACTCACCCTTTTCTCTTCTACCTGAAAGATAGAGAAGAAAGTGAATTTAAATTTTTATACCTGCATTTACTTTCCTAAGAGACTGAAGACCTTGTGGTCAATCAGCATCGCATCATAATAGCTTCAGAGGCATGGTTGGCTAATCTTCTATCACCTTCGTGCAGAGAAGTCTTTGCCTGCCATTGATTTGTGACAAACATCAAAGACCACTTGTCCCCTGTACTCTGTTTTCCTGTTGCATTGGATGGTTGGTTGGTAGGTAGGTAGGTGGCTTGGTTAGTTGGTTGGTAGGTAGGTAGGTTGGTTGGTGGGTGGGTGGATGGGTTGGTTAGTTGGTTAGTTTGTTGATTAGTTGATTGGCTTGTTGTTGGTTGATTTTTTTAACTTTTTTTCTACTTTGGAACTACTGTAAAGATAAGATAAAAGATAATTCATCTCTTCCTGAGCACAAACTACTTACACATTTGTTCCAGCATCCCAGCATTCATTATGCACTCACTGAAAGAACAGAGAGTATCTGAATGGACGGTTTCTAGGATAAAATACAAGCTCAGAAAGTATCAAATCAAAAGAAGTCACAAAATAATAAAAACTTTTGCTAGTTTCCTAAAGAAAAGGATAACTACCAAGCATCTTAATGGCTTGGACTACTAGTGCTAACATTCTGGAAACTAGAGTAACTAAATATTTCAAATATGGGCCTCTACATACATCAAAATTATATAGCATATTGACTTAGACTCACCTGTTGTGGATTTTTTTCAGGAAAAAATATAGAAAAAGCAAGATAGTGCGTCTATGAAATGAGTCAGAGGCAGTAAATTTGTAACTTTCACTGAAGAACAATTTAGTGTCAGAAATGATCAAAGGCTTGCAATCAGAAATAGCCAGCACTCTTATTTCTTTCTTTCTTGAAAGCTTGAGCTTTGAGAAGGTTACTTCATATCTTCAATGCACCAAGATTTCTATTCTCAGAAAGTAGGAATAAGCAATTATATCTGCCTTTCAGATATACTGACATCCAAACAAAGTTACAGACCTAAGTTGCCTAGCATTGAATACCCATGCACCAAAAGACACACTCAACACAAACTTCACCTCGTAACTTCAGTATAGCACATTCTGGCACTAAATACACACAGGCATGCAGTGCTTGCTGTTTGCTCTATTTCATGGTTATAACTGACTGGGGACCACATTACACAACCCAAAGACTTATGCAGAATGCCAGCCCTGTACATAATGTTCCCATATCAGGCATGGAGCCACTGCTGTCTGGTCAGAATAATTACTTGTTGTATCTACACTCTTGGTTGCAAACAACATGATTAAGTGGTAGAAGTATGGCAGCGTGGGTAACTCAGGCTTGCTCACACTGACTGGATTTGTAAACAAAAAAGCCACTTTTCTTTGTGATTTCCAAGCACAGGGAGTTGCAGCGAGCACAGGGAGGTGGGCCTGCTTTGCAGAAATGCCAGTGATGTTGAGCAGGTTAGTATGAGTGCTTTCTAATGTTTAGAGATGGTGGAGATTGAGCTCAAAATCAAAGCAATCTCAAGTAGTAAGAGGGAAAAGCCATTGTTTGGTCACCATGGTCACATTAAAAACAACCTTGAAGCCCAGCAATTCCAGATGATTAGTCTTGTCATTGATATATGTTGTATTGGTGCTCTCCAGGGAAACAAAACCCATAGGACAGGCTCAAGAGAGGCAGCGAGGAACAGAAACAGAGAGGGAGAAAGAAAGGGGGGTGAGAACTAGCCTAAAGAACTCTATAGCTGAAAGGCTAGACACATAGGCAAGAGTCCATATCCTGGTACTGAATATGAATTGTTCAAGTCAGCAGGTTGTAAGTCCATCAGAATACAGAATTTACATGCTGCTCCCTTGAGTCAGAATTCCCTTTTCTTTAATGCCTAATTCTTCAAGTTTTCCAACTTGATATAATGACCAAACATGGTATACTATGTAAATTCTTTTATATTCCATGGATTTTACTACCCAGGGGAAAGTATCGCTGTAGTTTCATTTGGTTTTAGCTCATTAATTATGTATAGACCTTTCCAGATTAGAAATGGTTTTTATCTGGGAATTAGCAGTGTCAAAGAAAGTGACTTAGTTGAAATATTACAAATGTATTCTCCTGAAAGGCTCATTTCAGTATTAAATAAAATATATGTGTCTATAAATACACACGTGTCTATAGATGTACATATATATTTACATATATATAAATGTTTAAATATGTATGTATATTCAAAAATTTAAACAATTAAGTCCTAAGCATTTTAGATAAGGAACACTCAACCTATAATATATAGTTTATAGAGTACTGATGAGTATCTTAATTTGTTTTTTATACCTATTCAATTGTTGTTCATCTGATGGTGTACCTGGTGAGATACAAGAGGAGAGATGTTAGCAGGTGGCTTTCCATCCTCTGCTTTTATATTCCAGATGTAATCAGCCTGCCATTGGCTATCCTAGATGGGTTTTTCTCCCCTAAAGCTCTACTCTCAGAGCTGCCTAATATTTGAAAAGGATCCTATATCACTCAGAGCATATTAGGTAGGTGAATCTACCTGTTTTACCCACTGGAGTCCCACCATGGCAGCACAGTTCCTTGGCTTTCTTTTAGGACTCCTTACCACACCCCACTGTTGTGGCACCTTCAAGTCTGGTGGTAATTCCCAACCCAGAAAGCAGCTGCAGATCCTGCAAGCCAGTGGTTTTTGACATATGCTCAAGCAGCAAGAACTCTTAGAATTCCGAAAGCTCTCAAAGACAAGCTGATTAGTTTCACTCTCCCTGTAGGTCACTGTGACTCGAACTTGAGTCTAAGAACTGTTCGTTGTCAAGACATGACACATGCCCATTGCATGTGGCATGCAAAGCTGCAATGTACCTTCACTATTTTCAGTTCTGTATTTGATCCAGCTCATTGCAACTTTGAAGTTGCTCATTGAACTTAAGAAGTTAAGTATTGAGCCAGGCAGTGGTGGCACACACCTTTAATTCCAGCACTTGGGAGGCAGAGGCAGGCAGATTTCTGAGTTGGAGGCCAGCCTGGTCTACAGAGTGAGTTCCAGGACAGCCAGGGCTACACAGAGAAACCTTGTCTCAACCGCCCCCCCCCCAAAAAAAAGAAGAAGAAGAAGAAGTTAAGTATTATGTTAAGTATTTGTGGAGTGCAAGAAGTTTCCATATGTTTTGGAAAGTAAAGAAAATATTTCAACAACAATGTTGACAACAAAAACCACAAGAATTTGTTGACATGTGATCTCTGCACATTATTTTTTTTTCATTTATTAGCATTTACTGCTTCTAAGAATGGGTTTCATTGTGAGGTTTCATATATTTATTGAATATACTTTGCCCATCTATCCATATTACCATATTTCATTCTCCTCTCCTACTGTTTCCCTTCACCTGCCTCCCAGCCTTCTTTTCACTCTCATGTATTCTCCATTATTTTCTTTTTTCTTAAGTTACGTATATAAATGCATAGATAAAACCCATGAGTCTCTTAGTGTTACCCTTATTTGTAAGTTCCTAGGGCTGACCCCTTGGCATTGGGCAGCCACTTAGGGGCTTCATCCCTGGGGAAGGCTGTCTCTTCCTTTCTCGGCATTCTTTAATTGCGTGTAGCTCTTCACCTGGGGTTGGGCTGTCCAAGAGTTCCCCCGTTCATACCAGCATGTTAAACAGTGCTGTCACTGTGCAGGTCTTGTTTAGGTAACAATGTTGTTGATATTTCATGAGTTCTACTCCCCTATCTTATGATAAGAGACAGTTTCTCAGCCGATGTTTTTGCCCTTTGATTCTCATAATTTATACTTTACAGGATGCTATAAGCATCCTGTCCTGCAATTTTTTCGACCTGTAGAGGTAAGGGTTGTATTATAAATGTATCTATCCATTGAGAGTGGGCACTTGCCCTCTATTTTTACTGAAATCCAACTGAACACAATGTTTCTGTTGATCTGGAAACTCTGTGTAGTGGTTTTCACCATGTAAATCGCTGTAATTTGTTGTTAATACGATCCTTCTGCACCACAGTATTGGAAGTCTAAACCTTCAGACAAACTTTAATGCTGGTAAGCGACCTTAAGGAACAGAAAGGATCACACACAATTGGATATGGCGATACGGTAGTGTTTAATCATGCAATGAATATGTTTCTGGTATGATTGGTATGATTTTATGATGTTACAAAGTAAAAAAGGTATCATTGTGAGCCTCAGCAGATGGATTCAGTAGAAAATTTATGGCTTGGGCCATATATAGTATCTCTTTTATATTTGTGTCATTCTCTTGTTCTCACAAAAGCAGCAGGTAGGACCCCAGTCCACCAGCCCTTAAGTTCAGAATTGGTGTCAGCAGAGATGGCAACTACTAGCTCAAACACAATTATTTGCAGTTTAAATAAAATAACTTTTAAAACCATGCCATTGTGAGTCTAGATGATCCTTAATGATTTCCAACAAACTGTCACACACCACCTCCCGCAAACCTCTGATTGGGTACAATTATCATCCCAAGAGGCCAAGTGACTCGTTTCATTGGAAAGCCAGTTGGGGCAAAGCTTGCTTTCAGTCTAGCATGTCAGAGCCTAGGTAGAGAAGCCGTGAGAACTGTCCATTTAACAAAACTAAGTTCCTTGAGTGATACTGTATAGTGGCACAGAACCTTACAGTGCACCACTCATAATATTAAGGCTTCTAATCTTGTTTTTACCACAACTGGTAAAACAGATATTCTGCATGTACAATATACATGTATGCATTGTAACACTGTACTTTGGGAAGGCATATTTCTTTTATTTTGTCTCAGTCTCGTAGATTCTGTGAAGCACACAGTAAAACTGGACAGTGTAGAGATGTTTCAGAATAGGGTTGCCTTATTTCTTCCATCTGTTCACTATTCTTAATGCTAATATGATTAAGCAATAAAAACAATTATAGCATACAGGTCCCCTGTGATATGTTTTTATTCTGGGTCATGACCCTTGAAAATATCAAACCAATTACTTTACAGCATGATTAATGAATTAATCTCATTATAAATTAGATCTTCCATCACTTGAAAATTAGGCAGATAATAATTTAATTTGAAAATAAATCCTAGAATTCATTATTTAGCAATGATCTGAACAGATCTTCACTCAGTTTTTCATCCGGGGAGGAAGATGGTTTCCACTCTGCCTTTGGCCAGAGACAATTGATTTGGTTTGGTTTGGTGTTGTTTATATTTTTCCATTGTCCTTAATAGCTGGCTTACTACCTCACTAGCCTCCATTCGATGATTTCTCTAACTATATTTGACTGAAACATTTGACAGTGGTTTTGCTTTGATTCTGTTTTCTGAGATACTGTCAACATTGCATGGCAAAGTCGGTTTGCATTTGGGTGACATCTCACTGGCTTCCCCAGCTGTGTTCTATTAGTCACTATGATAACCTTGAAGGAACCACTGCTGTTCTTGCTTGATAGGTTAGGGAGACAAGATGGATGTCAAAGCAGGCCGTTCAGCAGTGTTGGAGCCAATGCTTCAACTCAACCTTCTTATTATCCCAACCCCTTGCTAAAGCACACAGAACGATATGGCAGTGCTGTGGGCCAATAGAATTGCTTGACTGCCCAATCTCTATACAGTCTTGCTAGGTAAGGGTTAAATAATAAAGCATGAGCAGTCAGTCTTGTCCATGCAGAAAACTGTACTTTTTCATTAAGAGTGCAAAAAAAAAAGTCTGCCCTCAGAATTTTTACTTTTCTTAATACAAAATATCCAAATCAGTTAGCAAAGGCTATAAAACATGTAATCCTATCTAATATCTCTCTAACATAATACAATAATTTTTATCATTTTAACTCTGCCTTCACTCTCAACAAACCATGCTATCTCATACACAAGCAACATTTTATGACTGCAGATATACAACAGGGATAAAGTTTGATATAGAATCTACTTGGCTTTGGCAGATAATGAAATATGTTTTATGGATTTATACTAATGTTCTCCATCTCTACTGAAAGACCAATAGGGTAAAGAATATGTGATTGTGAATATTCAAGTGTGCACTGTTGTGTGTGTGTGTGTCTGTGTGTGTGTCTGTGTGTATGTACATATGTGTGTGTATGTGGGGGAAGTGTACCTGTGTGTGCATGTGTAGGTCAGAGTTCAGCATCAGATATCTGTCTCAGTAACACACTTCCTTAGTTTTTGAGACAGGTTCTGTCACTGGACTTAGAGCTTGTTGATGTGGCTAGAATAGCTGGCCAGAAAATTTTAAGGATCTTCCTATCTCAACCTCCCACACTGTGATTACAGATAAATCATTGCTGCTCCCAGCTTCTTTGTACAGGACTGATGGGGATCTGAACTCTGGTCTTCACACTTGCAGGGCAGGCACTTTATTCACTGAGCCATCTGCACAGTTCTACTCTTAGACTTTTATATTGTGTATATGGACTGCCGACAGTTTTTTGGGTGATTCTGAATATTATATATTTTGTTCTCCCAGTTAAAATTAAAATACAAACCATAAAAAGTTACTTTCTAACTGGAGAGTCATCCATAAAGAGCACCTGCTCTTCGGGTAGACCTGAATTCAAATTCTAGCACCCACCAGGTAGATAGAACAACCATCTTCAACTCAGTATCTCTCTTTGGCAGCAGACACACACACACACAGAGCACAGATATACATGCAAGCAATACATCCATACACATAACATAAAAAATAAACATTTTAAAGAGTTACAAATTAACTTTTGTGATTTCAAAAACAATTGCTTATGAAAATACACTCTTTGTCAAAGTCAGGTTGTTTTGAAGTTAATGGAGTCACAATTACAAATCCTAGCATGTGTAAAGGTCAAGAGCAGGTCAATGTTTTTTCTCTTAATGTTACCATGAACTTATATAGACTATGCATGGGGCAAATCAGCTCCTGAGGTTCTAGGAAACAGTATACCAGATCTGGCATTTTGTTGTTGCTATTTCTACAGGCAGAATACATACCATCTTCCACTTGTTGAGACCTAGGTTGATGAATGCCAGGAGCTTCTGCAAGCTTAGCAAAAGACAAATTAATCGCAAAGGGAGACTGCTGATAGTTTCACATGGGCTTAAGAAATTTGAATCCAGGTTTGGGCAACCTTCCCTTAACTGTCTTGCACCTTCTGTTGGACAGTCATACTCATGGAGAAGCATTACAAACTGCTCTGGAAGTCTGTGACTTTGTGTTGTTTCCTTCACCAATACGAGTGGTTAGTTGTCCATTCATAAAAACGTTGCTCAGTCTGTCCCTGGTTTCCATATCCCACTAAGTAGGATTCCCTTTTGAAAAGATAGAGATAGAGAATATAAATTTAAAATGCAAATACAAAAGCACAGGGAAAGAAAAAGGGCATATTTTAATGCCAACGAACTACACAGATTTTTAATCCTCCAACGCCTTAATCATACCCCTTTACTGTTCCTGTGTCAATAGACTTCTAAATTGCTAAAGGCCCCAAGATACCATCTCTAGCCATCTTTTCTTCCCTGTCTATTCTGTCTTAGAAAGACCTTTTCCTGTCCCACGGTCTTCAGAATGCCTTGCAGGCTAGTGTTTATGGGATGCACAGAACCAGCAGCTTGAACCTCCTAACCTGACTTCAGTTAGGCTTGCCTTCCATTGCACGTCCTACAGAAGCCACTCTGGTCTAGATGTTCTGGAAAGTGATTCAGACTTTGTCCGTAACTCTATTATTAGCAACTATAATGGTAGACCTGGCTAAACCTGAGAGGCATACATTAGTTACTGGACTTAAAGTTGCTTAGAGTGCCGGGTAACACACACCTATCACCCATAAATCGTAACTACAATTATGACGTGGCGCCTTGCCTTTAACACAAGAAAACGAGACAACTTGTGTCTCTTCCATGCCCACAGATCTTCAGGCAATAGACCAGATTGAACTGGCAAAGTCAGCCCTTGCTTCATCATCCCAGTAGCCCACTGACCCACACAGTCAGTCCTGCCCACAAACAGCTATGAAGTAGTTCGTGATTTTTCCCCCCTCTCCTTTCTCTTTCCAGAAAGATTAATGCTGGTGCTCCCACAAGCCCAGCACAAGTGGCCATTGCTTCCCAGCATCCCAGCTGCCCTCCTGCCTTGCTCCTGCCCCCACAGTCTAGCCTCTGCAACAGTAATCTTCTAAAGCATTAATCCGATCAAGATATTTTGCCTGCTTAAAACCTGCCAGCTGTTTCCCATCGCAGCCAGCCATGGAGGCTTTTACTAAGGGCTTACACATCCAGCCTGTGTCTGCTGCATGACCTCTTCCCTGGATCTTCTTTCTCCATGCTGCAGTGCCTCTAGCCTTGGATGTGGGACACACCAAGCTCCTTCCATGCCCAGGGCTCCTGGCTTGCTGCCCCTCTCTACCTTTGCTTCTCACATCTGTGTGGAGCATGCTCCTTTCCAGAACTACCACAGCTTCACACAGGCCACCTCCAAGAGAGCAGCCTTCCTTGACTACTGGGGCTAAAGCCACCCTACTTCCATGCACTCTATGGTTTTCTTATCTCTCTTTCCTAACCTGTATCCGAACATCAAACATCACATTAGCTGATCCGTTTTCCAAGGCTCGCACGCTCTCCACTGTTGCAATGTTGGCTTTTCGTGAAAGGGCTTTGCGGGTTCTGCTTATTACTGATCGTTTACCCAGTGCTGGAACAAACTCTAATAAAGAAACCATCAGAATATACTCCGGGCCTGACTCAAGTGAGCTTTGCTGTGTTTTCTCTTCTACTATGGAGTCTGGGGACATGGACAGGTTTGTAGATATCCGCGAGGTCTTTTGGGCAAAGAAAGAAGTGTCAATCTAACTGATTGACAATGCCCATGGCTTTTGACCTATGTGAATTTTCATTTTATACGCTTACGAAAGCCATACTTTAAGTGGAGTTCTGAGAACTGCACTGTTTCAGTACTAAGGTTTAAACCCAGTTCCTTGTGCCGGGGAGGCAAGTGCCTTCTCTCTCTTGGTATTTGCAGACTGGTTCTCATCAAGTTACCCAGAGTGGTTTGGAACTCACTCTGTTAGCCGAGCAAGTCCTGGACTGTCTCAGTTTCCCCCATAAGCTGGGATGGCAGGCCTTTGCCACCAGGCCCACTGTAGTTTACTAACAACTGGAAGGGTCTGTTTTCCAAAGCAGACTGTAACCCATCTTGACTAGTTTGAGTTCTCCTTGAATATCTGCATTCTTCATGTGATAGGAAATATATAACATTGTCCTGAAAAGGTTGTCTTGAAAGAAATTATTTAAATATAATCATCACCATCATCATTATCATGAAATAGCATAAACGTAATTTTCAAAGTTTTATAGGAATCAGTGAGAAGTAAGGCAGGAGGAAAACTTCTCAGAGGATGAAAGACATTGATAGGCGCGCAAGCCAGACAAGGGCCTGAGTTCAGACCCCAGGACTCACATAAAAAGCTGATGTGGTGGAATGCACCTCCAATCCCAACACTCCTATGGTGAAATGAGAAGCAGAGACAGGAGTTAGTGAGTCAGCTAGCCTGGAGCACATAGTACATGAGCAGAAAGAAGAGAGGCTCTGTCTCAATAAGGTGGAAGGTAAAAACCCAGACCCACATGCACGCTTGTGCAAAGAGAGAGAGAGAGATGGAGAGAGAGACAGGAAGAAAGAGAGAGGGAGAGAAAGAGAGGGAGAGAGCGAGACAGAGAGAAAGAGAGGAAAAGAGAGGGGGAGAGAAAAGGAGAGAGAGAGAAAGAGAGAGAGAGACAGAGACAGAGAGAGAGGAAGAGAGAGGGAGAGAGAGGAAGAGAGAGGATTGTTTGTCATTTAAAAAGAATTAGGGTTGAGAATTTACCTCAGTAGCAGACAGAGCATTTGTCCAGAGTTCAGGCCCCACCTTGGGAAACCAAAAGAAAACAGAAAAAACAGCAGCGATTATCAAATGCTGTGTGAAAACTGCTGTTGTTTTGTAGAACCTGGGTTCATTTCTTTTCTCTTCTAGCCTTGCCTTATCCAGACACCACAGAGGTGATGTAATTGGTTCCTGGACCTTTCAGGAAGACACACGGGGAGCTCACATCTCTTTCTCCAGCCTTCACTCAGGCATTTCGAGCATTACAGGGTCACTATTGCACAACCATTCCAGAAGAAACTCAGAAAAAAATACCAGAAATTATTCTAAAGGATCACCATCACTGGGTTTACAGATGGGCTCATCAAGCAACTCATAATTTTACTTCTCAGAGGAAAAGCAAAACCAAGACAAAATCACCCTACAGCCTATATTAAAATGTTTCTAGAGGCCTCTGGAATATTCTACTGCAGTCTCTAAATTCTCTCCATTCAAGCACTTTCTTGACCATAGGCCAGATGACTCAGGACTAGAAACACTGCAAAACCAGAAGTCTTTTAAAGAGATTGAACAAAGCCCACAATGCTTTATGCTGGTGGGAGAACACAATGATCCACTTCATAACTGCTTTCAAAAATGGCTGAAATCAGCACTGAAGTGATGGCTGTCAATAACGAGTTCACCACACAAGCATAAAGATCCACATTCAAACTTAGTACCCCATAAAAATTGAGCATAGAGATGCCCATCTCTATCCCCAGCACTGTATGAGCAAAGACAAGCAAATCCCTGGAGCTGTCTATCCAGCCAGTAAGTGAGCTTCAGTTTCAGTGAGAAATCTTATCTCAAAAAAATAGAGACTGTGATGGTTTGTTTATGCTTTGCCCAGGTAATGGCACTATTAGAAGGTATGGCCTTGTTGGAGTAGGTGTGGCCTTGTTGGAGTAGGCATGTCACTGTGGGTGTAGGCTTTAAGATCCTCCTCCTAGCTGCCTAGAAGCCAGTCTTCTTCTAGAAGCCTTCACATAAAGATGTAGAACTCTCAGCTCCTCCTCCATCATGTCTGCCTGGATGCTGCCATGCTCCCCCCTTGATGATGATGGATTGAACCTCTGAACCTGTAAGCCAGCCCCAATTAAATGTTGTCCATATAAGAGTTGCCTTGGTCATGGTATCTCTTCGCAGCTGTAAAACCCTAACTAAGACAGAGATGTACTGGGGAAGACCCCCACTGCCAACCTCTGGCCTCTGACTACATGCATATCCCTACACTAAGAGACCCTATGTAGGCCTTTGGCTTCCACCTTCATGAGCACACTCATTCCCCAACATACACATGCATACAACCAAACATAACACATAAATACATTACTTTTTAAAGATGTGGTTCCACAGAAATAGCTCTATCTATAAATGATTTCTGCACAAACATGAGGACCTAAGCTTGAGTTTTCAGTACCCATAAAGGTTGGGCACAATGGCACACATCTACACACCCAGTACTAGCAGTAGGGGAGTTGTGGGAGAAAGGCCAACACAGCCAAAATGATGGACTCCATGCCCAGTGAGAGTTCTTGGTTCAGAGACTAAGGTAAGCAATGACTGAGGGAGCTACCCAATATTGAGCATTGACCTATAGTCTACACACACACACACTCATACACACACAGACACACACACACACACTCATACACACACATACACGCACACATATATACACACACATTCATACACACACTCATACACACACACTCATACACACATACACACACACACACGCACACACTACTCTAAGTAAACATTGTTAAAACAAATATAATTTTACTGTAAAATATTCTGTTCAGAACTTTACAACGTGTGATTAAAATGCTGGAGTCATTAAAATGCTGGAGTAATTTAGCAGTTTAAAGGAACAACGAGGTTGTTATATGAACACTGAAGTCAACCTAATATGTTTGGGTCCTCGTGCTCAAAAAGACCATGTTGTCCTGTGGTCTCATCTTGTGATGTCAAGAAGCAGACTGTCATATAGGAATGGAACTGTTTAAGGCAAGGAGCTAATATCAATATTCTTTGTGTGTATGTATGTAATGTAAAAATATTTATCTGAAGTCTAAGAAATTTCAAAAAGTATATTATATTTTAAGCAGTACAAAACATCCCAGGATTTGGTGTTTACGGAAAACATTTTTTGTTTCCTGGTGGTTTCTCTTTTCTTTCCTTCACTTAACTAAAGCATTATTTTGGTTTTGGTTTGTTGGAAGATTTCTTTTGTTCCATCACTTCTTAAATAGCAAATGGAAATTCGTTTGGGGGGGGGGAGTGCACATCCCAGTCATAGAACTTGTACTCAGCATATATGAGCACCCTGATTAACTCTCCAGCACCCCACAGGACAAAGGCATAGAGACATTGATTATAACTGCATTGCAGAACAAACAGAAATCAGCTTATGGGAAACTGCTGGGGTTGACTTTTCAATCTGTCTGCTTCCTTGGTGGTTGGTTTAAGATAATATTTTGCTAAGTATTTCAGTCTGCCCCCAAACATTGTGTAGGTTGGCCTCAAACTCATGACCCTCCTGCCTCAGGCTCCCAAGTGTTGGGATGGCAGGTATGTACTACTATAACCACCTTGTTCCTCCCTCCTCGATTTTCCACACCAATAGATGTTTTAGCAAAATGCATATCTTCATCTCAACCAGTCTTTAGCTTACAAGTTCTATCTTAGCCTTCCAAGGTTTTTGCCTTCCACTGAGACAGGTCTATAACAACACTGTATAGCTCAGAATTCCTTCTCTGTGTTCCCAGGTCCTAACTTCATAAACCTCCCTCAAAAAAATTATATTACAAGAAAATACCATACTTTCTGTCATCCATCAATATTTCTCAATACAAGTCAGAATGACACCCGTCACTCACAACAATGAAACTGTAGTTCCAAAACAAAAATAATTTTAGTTTAAAATATATTTCAGAACTTGGAACTGATACTTGCTTCATCTTCTTCTGTCTTTAAGATCTTTAAGCTAAGAATAAAGCATGTCTGTGTGTTCAAGGGCATAGGAGCTGTGCTGCCAATGTGGTGCACTTACCCTGGCGTATGACCAGGCTCTCATTGTATGACCCAGCATTACATCAGAGAAGGCATTCCAATGGAAAAACCAACATGACTACGTCAGTCGCTTTTTTTCTGTCATTGTATCAAATAGCTGAAACACCAACTCAAAGGAAGGAATTACTTGGCTCCTGGTTTCATAGGATTCAGTTCCTGGTGATGTGGTGCCATGTTTCTGGGTCCGTTGTAAAGCAAAGCAGTAAGGCAGCAGAAACATGGAGAGCAGGAGGCTGCTCAGTTTGTGGCAGATGAAAACTAGACAGAAACGAAAGGGACCTGGGAAGTAGGCAGAACCCTCAGAGCCTTTCTCCCTGGGATCTACTTCCTCCAGCTTGGCCCCATATTGCAACACTTCCATAACTTCCTGAAGTACCACCACCGGCTGAATACTAGGTGTTCAACCCTTCCTCTCCAGACTATAACAGTAGCCATGATAGATCACAAAATGACAAAAATTAAATGAAGAGCTTAAGCTTGCTTGCCAAAAACAAAATCTTCTACAGAATCCCCCTTTATAACAAATGTGCAGACTTAGAGACTAAGGCTCCTAAGTAACTGAAGCGGGAAGTAACCAAAATCTCTGGGCCCAAAAGAACCTGTCTCTAAGGACCCTTGATTCTCCCTTTGCAGTCGGGTCTTTTCTCCTCCTGATTTGGATGGTGCTTCTCTGAAGCCTTTTGTGGCATATTCCTAGCTTTAACTCTTTTTCTTTCCATCTCTACATCTTACGTTTATCTTTCCCTAATTTCAGACTGCGAACATTTTTCAGAGTTAAGGAAAAGCTTTGGAAGGTCCATTTGTTGACAAGCTCATGCCCCATCTCTTGAAAGAGAGGCATTTGGAATGGGCCTGCTCAACTTGTCCTGTCACAGACAGTCTGAAGAAAGGCTTTGCAAGCAAACAAGACAAAAATGGAAACGAAGGTCGTGTGGGAGTTGGGGGAGAGACAGTGGTGTATGAAACGCAAAGCTCTCAATAGACAACCACATCATACCTTCTTTCCTTAAAGGTATCTTATACCCATGATCTGGGGCCTCCAACCACGATGCAAGAACACCACAGCCCAATCCAAGATCAGCAATGAGCCCATAGAGGAAGGTTGGTGACTGCACAGAATGTAATGGTCTATGCAATTACCTATAGTTAATATTCACTCAAATCCCCCAAAAGACACAAAGTTCTCCTAAACACTTGACAGATTAGGCAAACTTATCCACTGCTTTTAATGCCATAGGCCCTTATTTTCTGTAAAAGTTTACAAGGATTGAGTCTAATACTTGATCAAAATATGTGTATGTAGCCTGATGAAGTTTTATCTCAGGCAGACTTTGCTGATTCTTTTAATTATTAAAATTTATATCAGATGAGTCTATCAACCAAAGGCAAAAAAAAAATCAATCTTGTTTTAAGACAGTGTGTATAAATCTGTACTCCTCTCTCAATTCCAGATACAAATAAAGGCAGAGCATTAGATATGGATTTCACATGTTCCTGTGTCCATCGGCCAATGAGAACTACTTGACACATGAAAGATATTTTACATAGGGAGGACAGGAGGGAAGAAAATATTTAGGCTACTTCTGTTCTTAAGGCAAAGAGTTTGATTGGACAAGGAAGGCTGGTATTCATAATATACAAGGCTATACAACTAGATTTTAAGTAATAAGAGGAGAAAATATCAAAGTAGTAGTTGTATTTCCTAATCACATAGAAGATGAAGCACTATTTGTAACTGAAGTTCATGTAATCCCCAACTCAGTAAACAAATGGAAAGTCCTAGGAGTTATTTCATGTTTTTCTAGACCTCTTAGCAGATTTGATGGGCAGAACCCATATACGGATAGAACTTCCCACATAAAGGTCAAGATAACAATGTATTGAGCCAGTTTGGAGATGACTAAGAATCCATTTATCCCACACGCTGTAGTAACAGCAGGGTGTATCCTAGCAATGTCTAGCAATGTCTTGAGACATTCTTCTACTATCCCAGGGCTCTGCACCAATACTGCTGTCTTCTGTGTTTATATACTGTCATATGGGACCATTGGGATACTCTGTGGCATCAATAGATGCTCATAAATCCAGAAAGCAATGCCTGTTTAAAGAACCAACATGAGGAGAGGGAATATAAGGGTTTTTTTTCCCTCCCAGCTAGATGGTCATGAGCCATTGCATGGCAAGGAGATGATTTGTTGTATTTTTCCAGGTCTGAGTTGTCTCTTATGTAATCCTGACTCAAAGAGAGAATCTTTGCCTCCTTCCCTCCCACTCACTCTCCAACTTACTGCTATCCCATCCATCCCCAACACATTCCCACAATTGCAGTGTTGTTGTGGAAACTGGCACTCTGCTAGGAAGCACGGCCATGTCTCCATTGTCATCTGAGTTGGTGTCAGGTCTCTCTACTCTGCACACTCCCTGTTTTATTTTCACAAGTCTTCTTTCTTTGTGCTATCATTCGTGAGTTCCCATTGTCATCCCACTATCTGGTCTCAGCTGCAGCCCTTCCCCCTTTTTCATACTCTATAAATATAATGTCTCCCCTGTCTACCTTCAGATTTATATTTGTATATCATCCCAGACCTTGACTCTGACCCCCAGACCTCTCTGATGTTTAAAAGTCTCACATTTCTACTTTTTTTTTTTTCAGTTAAACTTGTGAAACGCCAAATCCCATTCCTTACCACCCAGCCCAATCTGCCAGAAGATTTCTCTACATAGACCTTATTACATAGAAAATACTTCATTCTATCAAGGTTCATATGGAAAGAAGCTAAAGATTTTTAATAGCCCCCTGCCCCATGCTTCCAATCAATGCACTGCTAAACGTCTGCTGATGATTCTTGACTCATATATAATTCATGCACGTCACTCCTTTCTGTCCTGACCCCAGTTCACGTCGACCTTTTTCTCTTCGTGCTATCTCAGCTCATTTTCTTCTCTGGATACACTCTTCTCATAGCAAGAACTCTTTTTTAAAACCCAAGCTCATCTCCTTAAAACTGATGGATAAATAATAGCTCAGAGTCATGATACCTTTAATCACAGTACTGGGGAGGCACATGCAGGTGACTGTGATTTCAAGGCCAGTCTTATCTACAGAACAAGTTCAGAGCCAGCAGGAGAGAGATAATGAGGCTCTGGCAACTGTTCAAAGCTAACCCTAACCTACGAGATCATGTTTCCCCTAGTGTGTTAGTCATTTTTCTTATCGAGCCAAGAAGTACACGACAGAAGCATCTTGGAACATGAAGGCTATATCTTGCCTTACATAAAGCAAGAAAAATATGTCTGTGTTGCTCCACACAGTGGATGTGGCTCCTGAGCTGGTCAAGATGTGTGAAGATGTTTGCTATATCTCAGCATTGCAGGAAACAGAAAACGCAGGCCAGAACCTACCTCGGTGTGAATCCCAAGATTCTCATGTCAGCCGTACGTTTCCAATAGTGAAGCATCACCTCCTAGAGGTGCCACGAGCTCCAACAATAGCAAGAATTGCTGGGGACCATTTGTTCAAATACATGCACACAGGGGACACTTTAATTCAAAAGCAGTATCTAGTCCCTCCCTATCTTAGATTCTACAGCATCATCTCATTCTTAGATTCTAACCCAATTCAATTTTTATGCCCTTGAAAAAAAAATGCCAAGACCTCTAGCCTGGAAACTTTACATCTGGAAGCTTTTATTCTTCCACATGAACATTTCTTTATCTAGTTAATTTCTAGGTGTCAGAGTTCTTGTACAGCAAAATTAAGTGAGGTTATCCTCTTTGAAATTTTCTGTCAGCACTCTTCACAACACAGAAGGGTCTTTTACGTGATTCATATAACTACAGGGACTCACTACTAGCCTTTGCAGTCCACAAGACTGAAGACTACACAGATCCTAATTTATCATCAATAACTCCAATGCCTGGCACAGTCTATGATTCATAGAGAAGCCTCAACCTTGCTGAGGAGGAGAGAGATAATACACAGTGAGAAAGAGGAAATGGAAAGCAACTTTCATGAGCCTTAAAGTACAGGGCAAGAAACATCGGGAAAATGCACTTGCATTCATCTGTAAGTGCAGACATTTCTACCCCAGGACTGGAAGTGATCTCTGTTGGGCAATAGCCCACTTGATGGCCTTACACTTAAGTGCCTGCCGCAAACTATCAAAGACATATCACAAAACACCTGCAAAGTGGCCATAGCAATTCATTAAAGCCAATTAGTATGTCTCCAAGCTTAGAAAGCAACACCATTACTGCCTTGGAAGTTACAGAAAATAAAATTCATAAATCATCTCCAGTATAGACCTATGGCTCTACAAAATCAGAAAAAACTCTGGAAGCCAGGGCAGCAGGTGGTAGTGAGAGCCAGTAGCTAGCCAGGGGTAGAAATGCCCAGAGAACCCAGTTATACACTCATATATGTCTCATAGAAACACCTTGCTCGGTAAGTTCTTTCAGTAGGCCAAGTGGAGAAAGAGTATTAAGGCCCAGAGCTCTCTATCTAAATTAATAAATTGGCTCTCATTAAGATAGGAAATGTGGTAGGAGTTTTATGAAGCACAGTGGAAAGAATATATACCAAATTAAAAGTTAAGTAGTCTCTCAGTGTATGCCAAGGAGATATTTCAGAACCTCCAATGGCTTGCCGGAAACCTTAAAAACTAACAACACAGATGCATGCACACACACACACACACACACACACACACATACATGCACATACACATACCCACACACACACACACACACACACATACATGCACATACACATGCCCACACACACACACACACGCCCACACACATGCATGCCCCCACACACACATGCACACACACATGCACACACTAATGCAGTGTTACATGAATGAATAGTGTACATAACATCAATAACGCTAGATGAAGAAATGATTCATTTATTTATTTATTTGTCTTTAGCAGGACAAAGCAGAGTGAGTGGGATCTCACATGCTGCTAAAAACAGCACACATAACAAATTGTACTACTTCCTCGAATTTTCCCTGCAATATTTTTATACCAAAGCTAACCACTGACAGTGTTCTTACCACACTATCTACACACGTATGTAGAAGGCAGCTGATTCCCTGATGATCACACGCTAAGTGTAGATTCCCTTCAGTAAAATGCTGGACCAAATTACAGTCAAATGCTTCTCTCCTTCACTTGCATACTTTGTACCATTTGGATGTGAACAGCTCTTCCATCATCCTCTTTGTCTTTTGTATGAACAAATTACCATCATGCTCATTTCCATGCAATCCCATCCAGAGTTAGTTAACAGCACCATTTTCTATTCATAAGAAACATAAATCATGCTTCAAAATTCAGTGCCAAACAATCTCCGTGCTTAGTATCCACTTTCATGAACAATATCCAGTCCTGGTTTTCATACATAACAGTGCCAAATGTTCTTGGGTCTTTTGGGGAGCAGAGGGTGTTCTGTCTGTGAGTTCTTAAGTCTCCCCAGCATTTCCCAAAGGTTTCTAGCAGCTGTTTGTCTTCACATAAAAGGCTGTTTGCTAAGGACAGCCCCTTGACAGCTTGCTCAGTTTAAGCTTCTACCTCATAATCAGCTTCAGACCCTACCCACTCTTCAATCTCCTTTATCGTGGGGCAGCAGCAACTCGGCCCTAGGAGTGAGTGTGTGGTGTGTGTGTGTGTGTGTGTGTGTGTGTGTGTGTGTGTGACAGAGAGAGGTGGGGAGGGAGCATGTTCCAGTGCTTAGGAAATGTTCTGGGGCTGTTGTACAGTTGACTAGGATTATGAAAAGCATGAGAAGCATGTGTGGGACCTCCTTCTCCTTCTTGCCACATATGAGGCAGGCTTCCCAGAGACCTGGCTTGGTGTACAAACCTAGACTTATCAGCCTCCCTCTTTCCTTCCCGGGCTTCCAGAGTTCTGAACAAACCATCCCAGACCCTCACCCCACCCGCAAAAAGGCACTGAACAGTCTCTGAAATGTCCATCCCTTTCTCTTCTTTTCTTTTCAATTGTTTTAGAAAATAGTTTCTACAAGTTCCAGCATTCTAGAAGGAAATTTGTTATAATCATTCTGGTTTGTTTGCCATGCATCTCTCTTGTGTGGTTCATTCATGGGCCTATGTAATTTCAACCCTTCTTTAGTATTCAATGATTAAGCAAATCAATCAATCTTATGTTAAATAATGCTCGTAGAGCGTCGCAAAGTGCTGTTGAAGACTACTTATTGATACCTGGAAAACATAAATTTAAAGGACCACACACATATAGCACCCTGGAAAGGCACTAAAGGAAGCAGTTGCTATCTCATTCCCATTTCAAGTTCTGTAAAGACTATTGTGTTTGCTGGGTATGCAATATGACAATAAAATAAAATCTCTATTTTTTTTCACTCTATAAATAAAGGCACATATTTAATGTTTGGTTTAGGAACCAAGACTACTTAGATGAATGAAGGAAATTAAAAGATAGATTAAGCCATGTCATGCCAGTGAAGTTAAAATTCATTTAAAAGTGACTTAAAAAAAAGTTGGTTATTTTACTTTACATGTATGGATGTTTTCCTGCATGAATGTCTGTATCATGTATGGGTGAGCTCATGGAGGCCAGAAAGGGGCATCAAAGCCTCTCGAACTGGAATTATAGACAGTATTTACCTATTCGATGGGTGCTAGGAACTTAAACTACATCCTCTGTGAGAGGAGCAAGAGTTCTTGACTACTGAGCCAGGTGTCTCTTAAGTTGCTCTTGAGCAGTTTTAAGGATCAGGTCCACTGAACTGTCCTCAGTAAAATGAACCACTGCAGCTCTTGGGGGTTTAACAGTGCGCCTGGAAATTTAGCTCCAGTACATTTGAAAAAGCACAGCACCAGCCACAACAAAATATATATTAAAAAAGAAAGAAAGGAAGGAAGGAAGGAAGGAAGGAAGGAAGGAAGGAAGGAAGGAAGGAAGGAAGGAAGGAGAGAAAAGAAAAGAAAAGAAAAGCATGGTTAACTCTCACTCTGAACAGGTAAATTTTTGAAGTTAAAAAACTTCTTTAACGTTCTCCATCCTGTCTTGAGAGGCATCTCCAGGAAGTTCAGCCAAGCAAACACAAGCATGGCAATATGGAAATACATTACCTGTGACACATAGCCCAGGAGCCATATGGCTGGATTAATCTTAGGAATGAAGCAACGGGAGAGCTCCCCATATTTTTCAAAGTCCAAATTATATCTACTTTATAATCTGAAAAATATTTCCTTTCAAAATAAATACTGTCACTAACTAATGAAATGCCTTTTTGATGTCTTATAAGATTATCATAAAAATATGTAAATATTCAGGAACAATAAGCCAGTCCTTTTCCTGCTGTCTCAGCTCAGTGTATATTTAAATACATTATGAATAGCATACCTAATTGAGCATGCTTACATCAGTACTAGTTGAAAAAAATCTAATTTCCCTAAGGGTAGAAATTAATTGTCACTAAGCTCCGTAGAAGGCACACAGACATCAGGAAAATACATTAAACAAATAACACTTATCAACCCAATCAAAATGCTTCATTGTGAACAGTAGTGAGAAACTTCTATCATCATCAACAGCAACAACAATATCAGCTAGCTGTTTGCATCTTTCCATTTGGTCCACCACAAAGGAAATGCTATTTAATTTCAGAAGGAGAAATTTATGATTTATAACACTAAAAATAAATGAGTGCCCTTGAGCCTGAAAACATCTTTTAAAAGAGCTGGAAAACACGTTCCTTCTTAGAGCATGAGGCAAATTTTAGCTTGGTCACAGCACTGCAGATATGTATGAAATATAGATATATGTATGTCTGTGTATACATACAATCTTCTTAACAGATTGTCCCAAAATTTACACCTTAAAACAATGATGAACATTTATCATCATACCTAGTGCTCTGAGGATCAGGAATTTAGATCAGGAGTAACTGCTGCGACTCACTCTAGCTGTACATCCTTCAAAGGCTGCCATCAGTGGGAAGGCCAGCTACCACCCCCGGGTGGAGTGTGGGTCACTTCCCACATGAGAACTCACCATGTTATGGCAGGTAGCTTCCCCCATTACAAGCCTTCCAAAGAGAGGGAGAGGGAGAGGGACAGGGAGAGGAAGAGAGAGAGGGAGAGGGAGAGGGAGAAGGAGAGAGCAAGAAAGTAACTGTAATGCATCTTTGGAAGTCATCACTTCTGCCAAGACCAACGAGAGAGAGGAACTAGGCGCCATGTTTTAAAGGGAAGCACATTAAGACTTCACGGATGCGTTTTTGAAGCTATCACAGTAAGCTCTCAGTACAGCTGCTTCCCTGGATTACAGACAGCACTTGTTAGAATCCCTGTGGTTCTAGACAGCCTGCACGTTTATTAATACTGGCTTTCTCATGAGAAAGAGACTCTTCGATATAGACTAAGAACTAATTAAAAATGTAAGACTTTGAAGTAAAGCTAAGACTTTCTACCTAAGAAAGATCTGGGAAAAGGTACTTCACTTTCTTCAGGCTTTTATGCTAGATTTAAAAGTCCTAGATGCAGAGTTCAAGTCCTAAACTGGGTTTAGTCATACAGTAGAGTGTCAAGGCTATATGAAACCCAATATTTAAAATTAAAGTCAGTTCAACAATTTGTGTCCAACCATAAAAGTTTGATTTTGACACAGACATTAAATATTATGATAGGAGCAAGAAACTTTCAACTTAGAACTAAGAGAATTAAGGTAATATTATGGGTCCATTTTAGCAACAGATATATGGTTTGTTTAAAAACTGTTAACAGTCAATAATAACAATGGGTGCCAGTTTAAAGTAGCTAACAGATAAGATTTTGTTTATTTAGATTTACAAATTAAATTATTTATTTACCAGAAATGTAACTTTTCTTATTATGAAGGAAAATGGACTAAAGTTTTGAAACAAAAGTGTAGTTTTTAAATTTCAATGAAATAATATGTGTAAACACAAATATATTTTGAGTTTACTCCAATAAATCTTTGACTTTCGAATCCTCAAAATTTCCAGGGTAGAGAATTAGAGGAACTACATCATTTTAGATGGAATTATGATCCAAATACTACAAAAAGAAAAACATTCTAGGAATTAAAAATAGACTCAACGAAGAACGTTGCATACTTGCTGAACTACCATCAAAGGGACCTTAAAAAGTAGGCCACCTCTTTCATCCAGACTGTGTTTCAGACGTGAGAAAGGTTATCATACAAATGTTTTATCAGGACAACTTACCAATAGCCACTTAGAAAATATATTTAAAGAGAAATGACAGAGGTCTCAGAAATCCCTCAGGGAGTCCCAGAAGCAGAGGAATTCCAGCTTCACTTATGCCTCCTATGATACATGATGGTGCCTGCACAGAGGGACATGGTTGGGAAAGGAAGGCACCATCACAGAGATGGCATTTTCTCTGTCTCTAGAATGCACTAAACTGCTCAGGCATCCTGCTTTTTGGAATCACCTTGAAGTCTCTGTTTCTTTTATAGACACATTTCCTGTTTAGCTCCGTGGTTAGTAAAGTCTGAATGAGTTTTGGTAATGCAGTATTCTTTCTTGTTATCCTCTTCATTTTAGGCAATCAGTATCATGATCACTTTGCTGGTGTAAGGACCTTGCTATACTGTACATCATTTAATGTAAAGGGAAAAGGAGTATTTTGTCATTTTTTTAATGTAAAACCAAATATGTCCTTTGCCAATTCCAGAAAACAGATCATTGGATGGGTTACATCCAATGCAACGGTGAGGAGACACCCCTCCCCAAGATCCAAGTTTCTCATAATGAAGAGTGAGCAGGATAGGTGGTCAACCTACTCAGTAGACAACAGAAGTCATAGGCCAAATAGTCTAAACCAGCAACAAGAGAGAAAGTGGAGATGAAGGGTCACCTCACAGACGTGTCTCACTATGATCCTCTGGAAGCTAAGGCAGTTGGGTGGCCAGGTAGAGCCCCGGCTAGCCTACAAGAGTAAGACCCTGCCTTAGAAAACCAAAGAAACTGGAGTTCACTTGCCCTATGTCACCCTAATAATCCAAAAGCCACGCCACCTTTGTGCTGGCTCTGATACTAAAGGCATAGAATTTGTCATGGTTGAGGAATAGTAGGAGGACCTGGTTGGGAGGGGCAGGCTGGGTTGAACAGCTATTGGGGGAACAGTGCTGGCAGGCATTCTTAGCCTCTGAGTGGGACCCCAATCATGAAGTTATGTCAAAGCCATGCATCTTCCTGTCCTCCTCTGCCTTTCTTGGCATTTTTTGTCTGCTGATATGCTCCTATTTTAAAAAGCAATTCTGTACATCATCACTAAACCAATTGCTTCTGAACTTGATGACAGGTGTTGCTGTGGGTTGAATGTGGTCTCAGTGTCCCCAGGGCTCCACTGTGTCCCTAGTTACCACTGTGAAGGATAGAAAGTTAATCCAAATATCGTTGGGTGGAGGTCCTCAATCTGGAAAGTAGTTAGGACTAGATTTGAGTGGTACTGCCAAGACTAAGTTCTGGAAGTTTCTAAGAGATGGGTAGACCACGAGATACAGCATATGGATGTGTGTTTGTCATGTGACCTTGTATTTCTTCAGAGCTCCCCAGCAAGAGAATCATGACTAGATATGTACACGACACCTTTCATCTCCAGAATCATGAACTAAAATTGACCCTTTTTCTTTATAAAGTACCTTGCCTGGGGTACTTTGTGGTAACAACAGTAACTGTGCATCTAATGTTGTTTTTTTGCAGAGGAGACATCACATGACACTGAACTAACTGCAAAGCATCCAATACATCTCATTAAATGTACATTTTATGACTAGCATAATCACAAAAATAAAGAAGTTGGGATGAAGAGGTGGCTCAGTAGTTAGGAAAGCATCCTGCTCTTGCTCCAAGTGAGAGCCAAGTTCCCGGCGCCTACAACCACCAGTAACTTCAATTCTGATATTTTCTTCTGCCCTCTTCTGGTACACACACACACACACACACACACACACACACACACACACGGGAGGGGAGAAAATGGGGCTGGGGGAATCCTCCTTTGTTCTGGTAATTGTATCCTTAGCCAATAATGTCTGATTTGGAAGTTGAAGAGGGAAGCTTGGCCAGCCTCAGGTTGACATGCAGTAAAAGGGTTTACCTTTGTATTAGAATTCATCGTTCCTGCTCAACACATAGCATAAGCTCGCTGAGCATCTCAACAGTATCCAGCCTTCACCTCTTCCTTCTCACCCACATTCCAGGCTATTCTGTCTTCTTTCCAGCAGTTAAAAGCAATATCCTGCCTAACTTACTTTTATTCAGAGTGCAGAGTATTTATAAA
>NW_022196905.1:177805151-177836728 GCF_008632895.1 Mastomys coucha | reverse complement strand
GAGGCAGTGTAGACAAAAATTAAGAAAAGATGTGAACAATCCATTCATGGAAAACGAGGAACTCACAATATATTTAAAAAAAAATCCACTCAAGGTTAGCTCAGTAAACTAGAGAGTTCACTGGGGTTCCTTATAGGAATATTGATAAGGAATTACATACAGAAATATGGATGATTCAAAGGCAGCTGCATCAACAAAAAGCCTTCCCCAGCATACATGATGAAGCTGCACCTGCGGAGCTTCCTGTACCACTGGCAGATAATACAGCTATCTGTATTCACTGTGACTCGTTGCAAAGAAACCCTTCTCTGATGAGTGCTGAGAGTGGCATTTATATCAGCAAAGAAGTACATGGCTTCTTGAAAGGGCTGGGAATGTATAACAACTGAGGAAGGGGTCAGTCCTAAATAGGACACTTATACCTCTCCCTCTACGAGTCAGAGAATATCATAGAAGGGACCCAGAAAGAAGGTAAATGCTAATAAAATGGGCAAGGCTATAAAATGATGTCTTTTGCATGACCCAGCCAGGACACTCGTGATCTCACCACAGCTGTGGCTGCCTGCAATAGGCCTGCAGAAGACTGGGCCTATCACTCATCCACTGAGAACTGAGGCTTAAGGGATGCTATAGCCAATGGTTACTAGAGGAAGGGGAGGCATTATCTTCAGTTTATAACCAACCACTAATGAACCCACCAGGCTCTACAGGAGAGCCCCAACCTCACTGTGACACTGATGGGACCAGTTAAACTCAGCAAGTCACAAAAGAAAACAAAAAGGTGTGAATGGGGGAGGGAACCTATCAGGAAGGAGGGAGGACTTCATGACAGCAGGGATGTTTGGTGAGGGAGGGATGCATTAGTTACAGTTCCGTCACTGTAATAAAATGCCATGACCAAAGGAACTTAAGGGAGAGGAGCTTGCTTGGCTCACAGTCCGAGTTATGAGGTCCATTGAGGCAGAGGCAGGAAGATCATCATATTTCCATCCACATACTGGAAGTGGAGAGAAGGCAGAAGAAATGGTTAAGGCTGTATGTAGCCCCTCTGAGTCTGTCCCAATGGTGTACTTCCTCCAGCGTAGCTCTACCTCCTAAAGAGTCCATGGCCTTGCCAACAGTGTCACTAATAGGAGACCAAGTGATCAGATATGAGCCTAGGAAGGACATTTCTAGTTCAAACCACCACAAGGGGCAGGAGTAACCAGAATGCATATTATACAATAATGACATTTTCAATGAACAAACTTAACAAAACTTATTTTGTTAAAGGATGGGATTAAAGAGTAGCTGGCATAAAGCAAGCACCCAGTGTCAATAAATCTTGCCCATTCCCTCTGCCATTGATGTATTTGGCTCAGTCTTTTAAAGAATGGCTGACGACTGTAGCCAGACTCTCTCTTGCATGGCTTCTCTCCCTAGTGTTCCTTCCCCAACCTTTTCCACTTTCCTCAACTTTCGCTTTCACTTGTTAATACAGGCTAAGAAATCCACCCGTCTTCTGTACAGGAGTCATCCTAGCTGATCTTGCTGAGTATCTTCCAAGACCGCCAATGGATCCCGGGATCACAGACCTCTCCTTTTATCATGTTTGTCATATACGTATAGCTTATCACCTTAAATTATTTAGTTGATTATTATTATTATAAGTAGACACTGTGAGACCAGCAATGACCATGCAGAGTAAAGCAATTCACAGAAGATCTTAGAAATCTCACATGAGATTTTTTTTCTTAATCTGAGAACTTTCATCTTTTCACTTAAAAGGAGACTTTTGTTGCTCTTATTTGGCAGTTTTATACACGTATATGATGTATTTTGGGCATTCTCACCACCCATACCTTCCTGCTATTCCTAAAGCTCTGCTTCTGAACAAGCCCCCCTCCTTCTTTCATGTCTTTTATTATTTGGTTTGCTTCGCTGTACCCCACTGAGTACAATCACAACTCCTTGTCTAAGCACAGGTAGTGGGTTATTGAATTGAGCATGGATAAGTTGTCAGCAGCTATACCATTGAGGAAAGTAACTTCCCCTCCCCCAACATCAGTAAGTGCCACTAACTTCTCTTGGAGAGGAAGGGAGTTATCAGCCCCACCCCTTATATATGTGTGAACCCTGTAAGGTTCGCATATAAATTATCCAACCTGGAATACTTCTGACAGTTAAATGAGTTGTTAGAGTTAATTTTAATTACTAGAAAGAAAAACACGCCGTTCAGCCATTACATCAGCCTCGCAAATGCATTCCATGCAAGAGACAGAAATGATCAGATCCCTCTAGCAAGAGAAACCTGCCACTCTAGGCCCCAAAGCCAGAGCTCCACACTTGTTCACTCCATCGTCTCGCATAACCTTGTTTACATTGCCCTCTTTCAGACTGCAAGCTAACGCTTGCTAGTGTGTCACGTGACTCATAGCAAAGCATCACGGGAGGTGCTATAACCAACTGAAACCAGGACTTAGCCACCTGTAAGCACTTGTGCCTATGCTCTTTGCTAACCTAATCTCCGTATTATTCTTGAATGAGGAAGAGGATGGATCTCTTGTTAAGATTAAATTTGGATAATATAGGGAGAGACTGTTATAGTCGTATTGTCTTATAGTCTTATCATCTTAGACATCCCATTAAATAAAGTGAGAAATTTGTTCTCTGCATCTGTATCTTACATGATAACACACAAGACTATCAAAGGTGGACAGGAAAACCCCAGTGGTTTATTTTAATGCAATTATTGGCATCTTGTGTCACCAAAAGTGAACATTCTGAAGGAGAAAACTATAACAATCAAAATTATCCCAGGCTTCTAGGGTACATGGTTCCATCCACCATCCAAATCAGCCTTCCTGGGAGAACAAGATAGAAAAGGAAGCCTGGAGTAACAGAGACCTACGCAGAATTGGAAGATTAGGCTCCACTCGAAAGTCAGAGTAATTGGTCCGTGACGTTAAGGGACATTTGCCCTAGAATAGCTGTTATGTTGATAAGAGATAACCAAAAGTCCTCAACATCAAGATCCCCTCTAGATGAACCCACCTTTCTTCTTTGGATGGTAAAGAAAAAAATGTCAATTTTATAGATCGATCCAGGCTTCAGCCTCAAAATGATAACATGGACATACAGCATCCAACCTCAGAGGGCAGAAAAACTTGAAAGGTCTTAGTTTTGTTGTTAAGGAAGAAAAGCATTAACTTGGTTCACAGTTTCAGAGATTTCTTCTATGCTCAGTTTGCATGAAGGTCTGTTGACAAGTTAGTAACTGCATCAGGCTAACGGGCAGTATTCACGGCACAGTGGCCGGGAAGCAAAAAGAGAACCAATGTTAATATCGCTCAAAACTTTCAGACATCAGCTACTCAGGTATTACTTATCATTTCTGAAAGCTCTCATACAATATATTTTGGTTTTGGTTTTGTTGTTGTTGTTGTTTCAATGAATGTTCTAGAACTCCAAATGATCTCGTTAGTTTACACTTTCAGTAGTGATGTTCCCTCATGCCTACCATAAAAATTAGAGACCCTTTGCCTGCAGGAAGGAATATCTGCATCGTCATGGATCCTGGCATCATGGGTACCAGAGGGATGGAGCCCAAAAGACACATATTTCAAATCAAATTTGCCAGTGCTTAGTACTTACAGAGCCTATCTCAATGCAACGAAAATATGCCTGGGCCCCAGCCAAGAGTTCACTTACACAGAGCAAGGTGTGATAAAGATAAATTCCAATTCCATGAATAAAGTTAGGGTTTGTCATAAGTAAATTTAGGGATGTTATTCATTCAAACAGCTTTCACCTGCACTCTTCTGCTGCTCTAATAGGATGGCGCCGTGCTTTGACCAACAGTTTGTAAGCTACAGACTATGAACCAAGGGGAAGAACGACTTTGTGGGGAGAGATGGATAGCTATGCAGGCACTCGACTGTTGAAGTGAATTTAACCTTTTATTTTAATATAACTGGTCATAATCAACATGACCCAGATAGATATGAATAAAATATTTTGTCTCTTAGCTTTCTAAGAGATTAAGTGAAGAAGAAAAAGAAAGCAAATTCACAATGTCAGCTGTTTTACTTTTAAACTGGCAACTGCACGGAATTCTGTTAAACCATCAACACATACTTTAGTGTATTAAAAATATATATGCCTCTTTTCCATTCTACTGACCAACATTACCTATGTAGCATGTGATATCATGCTTGTTGTAGATCAGCAATTTATTAATCATACATCAAATTAATTTTAGTTTGGAGAAATTTGAGGTGGCAAATTCCAATAAAAATTAATTGTCATTTTTAAATGGCTACATTATTAAAATCAGTTTATACATTAAGTACAATCTCTACCAGAACACTTACAACATTCACCAAAAAATTATTTTTGAAAATTCTAAAACTCATCTGGAAACAAAAAAGACTTTGGTTGGAGATCCCAAGCAATCCTCAGCAAAAAGAAAATACTGGATGCATCACGATCCCCAACTTCAAAATAAGCTGAAGTTAACAAAAACATGTTAATAAAACAGTTGGGCACTGCTATAAGAGAGCTGTGCTGACCAATGGGCCAGAAGGGAAGATTCAGAGACAGCGCACAGTTGTCATCACCCAAACCTAACCTGCAATGAAGAAAAGACCAGTTTTCCACTAATGACGATAAGAAAACTGCTTATCTACCTGTAGAAATGTGCAATGAATTTCCTGTCTCTCAGCCTACACAAAACTCAACTCAAAATAGACTAAAGGCTTTAAGACACAGACATTTAAATGATGGGAGGAAATACACACAGGAAAAAAAATGCTTCACAATAGAGGCATCGACAATGGTTTCATGGCTAGAAATCCAATAGCTCAAAATAAAAACAATAAAAGAAAAGAAAAATTTATGAATGAGATTACATTAAATTAAAAAGCTTCTTTCTGCACAGCAAACAAAACAATCCTCAAAAGACTGAAGAGACAACTACAAAATGTAAGAAAATTTTCACTAGTTATTCCCATAACTAAGGATTGTTACCTAGACTATACAAGGAACCCAAAAGATGATAAAAATAACATCAATCCCATCATTAAATCAACAAATAATATGAAAAGAGATTTCCAAAAAATATGTACAAATGGCCAATAACTATGGGTAAAGTGTTTAATAATTTCCATCATAAAAATGCAAGTCAAAACTACAGTGAGGTCCCAGCTCATCCCAGGCAGAATGGCCATCATCAGGAACATAAACAATAGCAAATACTGACAAGGAGGTGGGGAAACAAGAGTTCTAACACAGTGTTGATGGCCATATAAACTACTGCAACCACTATGGAAAACAATATGGGGGTTCTTTAAAAAAAATAAAAACTAAAACAGGACTATCTTATGATCCAGCTCTGACATTCCTGAGGAATCTAAGTCAGAATCCAACAGAGATACCTGCACTCTGATATTTATTGTAACACTGTTCACAATAACCAATATATAGAATCAACCTGGTATCCATCAACATACAAGTGGATTAATGAAATTAGATAGATACCCATACCCACCCATCCTCTCCTACACACAATGGAATATTAGCTGCATATAACAATTAAATGTCAAATTTCAGGGAACTGATAGAACTAGAGATCATCTTATAATAAACAAAATAATTCAGACACAAAAATACAAGTATCACATGTTTTCTTTGCTAAATAGAATCAAAACAGAGAAAGAAAGAGGAGGTGGGGGAGGAGAGATAGAAAGGGGAGAAGAGGGAGTATGGGGAGGAGGATGTTGACTTGAAAGTAGAAGAAGGATAATTAGGGAAGAGGAAGGGGACAGGGAAAGAGAGGGGAGGGGAAAACGGGAAGTAAGGAGAGAGGAATTTACTATATTACAATATTTTCATCCATGGAAATGTCACTATGAAACCCATTAATTTGTTTACTTAATTTCATTTTAACAATAAAAAAGAAAAGCGATGTTTATCAAATGTAACTGGTGGCTTAAGGTATCCTACAGTTCAGAGGCATGCAAAAGTCACATAAGCAGTCAAATATTCTGCATATTTTGGCACAGGGTTCTCTTACACACTCCCCCAAAGTGCAGAGAACTAAGAGTCTCCTCTCCATCGGAAGAATTATACCACTTAGCAGAGCTTGCTCCCTCCTAAGGAGGTAAATAAAAGACGTGTGTAGTGACAGCTTTGGGAAGACAGCACATTAGAGCTGTGTGTTGAGGACACTAGTCTGTACTCCTGGCTTTGTAAGACTATTTTTCTTTGTCTAAGAAAAAAGTATTTTCCCCGAAGTATCAGAAAATATTTGTAAATATTCCAAGGTTAGAGGGAATAAATTTGCAGAAATAAGTTCATCTAATGGAAGAGAAGGATGCAGACAATCTTGCTTTCCATTATTTCTTGACGAACATATAGTTCTTTTTTTTTTTACCTCATTAACAAATATAATCAACCACTTACAGGGACTCTGTAATAATCTATTTCCTTGCAATAATTTTATTGAATCCCACAAAGAGCCTCATGGTATAGTTTCTATGTCTACACTGTTACCAATAAGGAAACAGCTCAGAGATTTCTAGAAAGTTGTTAATATCAACAACTAATTATGACAAGAAAGATCGTAATATTTACTCATATGGCCTCTGCGTTCAGACTCAGCCAACCCTTGAATTTTCACTTACGTCACTTCCCCTTGCAGCATGTCTTCCATTTCTTTCAGATTATCATCACACTTAGTGAGAAGAAGGTCCAGCTGGTTAGGACTTAACATGTACCTGGAACTGATTAACCAAACTAGGGCCCTGAGAGTGAGGAAAGCTGAGCATCGTCCTTAAGAGCTGACGCTCTAAAAAGAGTGGGGAGAATCATTGACTAAAACCCTTCAGTAGGGCCAGCAGCTGTAAGGGTGTCCGGCAGCAACAAAAACCTGAGACTTGGGCTAAAAAAGACAAGGCCTTTTTTACAACAGGAGAAAAATCTAATGTGGGGTTCTGTGGGTGCTGGGACGAATAGACGTGGTATAGGCATAACACTGAAAAGTATAAAACTCCACTGCTTGACAACATCCATCAAGAAGTCAAAACCGTCCCCACTGAATCAATGGCTCTCAGAATAAATTACTTGCCATCTGTCTCAAAATTAGTCTCCAGTCTATGGTATTGTTTGTGAACTTTCATAGATCAGATTTGAAAAATGCAAAGCAATTGACCCTGTAAAAGAATAATTTTGGAGAATTCACAAATTGAAGATATATGGGGGTGGCCGTTGATAATTTTCTGAAAGTGAAGTTTCTCTATTCTACCATTATCTAGCTAAGAAAGTAAGTTAAATGAAAGAATAGAGCCCTGGGAGGAGCAAAGCCATAGTGACTGTTGGTTTCCCTGTGGTGTAGAAGACACTGCTGTGTTGTGGGTTCAAGTCTAGTTCCAGTGTGGCCACCAAGGCTCTCCAGCCTTGAACTATCCACTTAGCATGCTGAGAGCTCAGCATCCTCATAGCCAACATGATGAAGAAAGAAACAAGAGATACTTTTCAAGAACAACACAGAGACCATAGGTATCAGGTCAGCTGAAACAGAGGTAAACATGGGTAGTCACTTAACTGAGTATATATTATGAATAATGTAGCCAGAAAATCCCAAATCCACAAATAAATGCTTTTTATTTCCTATGAAAATTGAGGTTAAAATAAAGAATTGAGATGTTTCTTTAAGTTTTTTTTTTAAGTATTGAACAAACAATTTATAGAGAGATATTAGAAAAATTATGAACTTTGATGATGGCTAAATTCTCCACCAAGAATATATTCCTGAAAGATGACTCAAAGGCTACAGAAATACTTCATAACATGGAATCAACGCTATCCTATTGCCCATCAAATTCCACTTTCCATTGAGATTCTTCATTCAAATGAAAGCAAATTGAAACCATTGAGTAGTTATTACACACCAGGATGGTTTCAAACAAGATTTTAAATGAAGAAGAGAAGGATCACGCCCGTTTCCCATGAGTCTTCTTTTCTTCAATGTTTTTTTTTTTTTTTTTCATGGCTGCTCACAAAACGATACAATCTCTCCCTGTTGTCAGCTGGGCATCCCAAGCTCCTACTACTCCTGGCAATGGGTTCTTGAGCCAGGCACTTCAGCTCTGAAGGGTACTTTACCATCATTTCTAAGGACATAATTACTCATTGTAAAATGCTGTTAAGAATGTATTTTAAAAAGAAGAAAATGAATTACACAGTCACTAATTCATTATGGCTTTAACTACTTTTTAAAAAAGAAATGGAGGAAATTCCCTCTGGAAAAGAAATTAGAATATTCCAGACACTTCTATGTAAGTATCTGTACTATTTGAAAACATTTCAAATGACCGTGGAGAGACAGAGTAACTACACACACATACACACACATGCGCGCACACACAGATATATATACACATACACACACACATACACACACATACGCACACACACACACAGATATACACACACATGCGCAGAGAGACAGAGTCAGAGAGACACAGAGATACAGATTGAGAGACAGAGACAGAGAGGAAACAAAAACTGCCAGGCAGGGAGCTCCATGTGAAGGAAATAAAGGAGCCGTCCTCTCACAGCCGTCCCTCTCACAGCCATCCCTCTCACAGCCATCCCTCTCACAGCCATCCCTCTCACAGAGCCCAGAAGTGCATCTTCTAGACTATTTGCCTTTTCTTTGAAGAGTTTGGCCATAAAAAAAAAAATCCTTCTTGCTAGTGACACTGTATGGTACTAATTCCAAATAGCCAAAAATAAAAATAAAAAATATGTTTTTATAACTGAAAGCAAAAACATATTAATAAAATCTATTGATTATAGAGGAAAATTATATCATTCCCATCTAAAATCATCCAGAAAAAAAAAAAACACTAGTTCAATTAGAATCTTTCCATCGGCATTGTTGTGCTGAAGGGCATCCTGAGCTAGCATTGGACAGGAGTGCACTCTGATACCACCTGCCTCCCTTACACGGCTGTCTGCAGTAGCACAGTGATTGCTGTAAGTCCCCAAAGGTAGAGTTCATCCCAGCAGTGCAGAGGACTGTCCTCACAGGAAAGCCAGAAGATGTGACAGACATAGGTAATACTTCCACAAATTATGTCAAACTTTCCTAAGCCTATTTCACATCCAAAACCATGAGCAGCTGGCTAAGCTCCCACACACAGCTCTAAAAGTGCTCAGTAAGGCAAATGGTTTCCTCTTCCTTTACTGAAGAGCTTTCTTTTCAGTGGCTTTTTTTTTTCAATTTCAAGTGTAAAATCACCTTAATTGTCCAACATAGGCTAGCACCGTTCCCTAGGAGAAGCTATTAGCCAGCAGCAGAATATATTCATAGAAAAGCCTAGTTTAGAGTGGTTCTCGGGTGGTGCAGAGCCATGGAAATGGTGATTTTCTATCATTTGAATATCATAGAGGAGAATAACAAAATTTGAATGATTTTTTTCCCTCTCACTTGGAAGTTATTAGTAGACTTTCCTTTGTTTCATTGAGAGAGAAGAAAATACGAAGTTACAGCGAACCCATATGACCAGTAGGAAAGCCCCATTTCATTGCTTTATTGCCAGAAATGTTAAATAACTTCCTGAAGAGGCAGCTCAAATGAAACATATGGCAGCTATTAACCAGGGTCCCAAACAAATTCTGAACCACGCTTTTCTATGAGAACTGTCGCATAGGAAACAAAAGTATTTGCTGTGTCCTTTCCACAAATGTTTGATGAACACCTACTTTGCACTTGAGTACAAACAGCCAGCTTTCATGAGAAGTTTCTGATAATCCCCAAAACAGAGATAGAACATTCTGGGAGATTAAAACAAGGTCTTAACTGTATATTCCTCATGCCTTCTAGAAAGTCAAGGGTCAAAGGGCTACTATCTCATGAGCATTGTCTCCTCCCCTGGGGTTCAATGCCTGAAACCTTTCCATTTCCTCCTGGATAATCTTTTGTTGTAAGATTTATTTATATTCTTACTAATGTGTACATATGTTGTGTAACATATGTGGGTGCCCCAGGGTGCAAAAGTAGAGAGTCAGATCAGTTATTCAAAGTGAGTACTGGAAATCAAAGACCGGTCCTCTGTAAAAAAAATAAATAAAATAGTGCTCTTAACCACTGAGTCACCTCTTCAGCCCAGCACCTGGGTAATGTTAATCATCTGCTACTTGATCTTTTCTTTTAACACTGTACCAGTGATAGAGCCGACCACTGCCATTCAATATCCATCACATGGAAATTTTTTTTTTTTACCTTTTTGTGTATCTTTGTCAACTACATTGAGAATTCAACACTGAAGAGAATTGTTAGATTTTTGTACCTAAGATATCATAAGACATGTAATTAAGAATGAACATCAAGCTTCAATTTACTGAATACTGAGGATCAGCATTTTCTAATTCCTCCAATACCTTATAGCCCTAGCGAACTTCCCAAATTTAATCAATTTATAAACATAGATCATTTTCTAGGGAGACAATTTGACCTCAAAGTGAGCCAGTGGCAAGCTCTCCAGTTGTTATGATGTGGTCTAATGTGAACAGAGACGTTATCATTGTCCAGGCACATTAAACTTTGACTCTCTCTTTTTTTTTTTTTTCTATTTTGTAATATGACTGCTACAGTTACTTAATAGAAATGAGTGATGGTAAATTAAAGCAGCATGTGGACATGGTAAGATTCCAAAATAATCAGCGTTAGCCACATGAAATATAGGACTGGGAATATGAGGAGGAAAATATTGTCTTATAATTCAGCTCAATGATTATAATTTTATGAAATGTTCTATATGTTATGAATACATCTTTATAATCAAATATGGGAAATACCTGTGTGTTACTAGTCAGCTTGCAGTTTGGTGAAAAAATTTTAATCTGTTTTAACTGTCTTAGCTATAAGAAGTCAATATCTTGGCACAGAACTTCACAGACATGTTTTCCCCGTTAGCCAGAATACTCTGATAAGTAAAAATGGAAGCCAACATGCCAAAGGCTAGCTTCCATAATGGACCACTGAACTGCAAACAAGTTATTAAAATCTGTAACGCACCATAAGAAAGTTCTGAGGACTAGGTGGATTTATACAGGTGGAAGTTTTAAAGAATGCCCTACACTTACTAACCACTACATGTGAGTTGATTCTTGTACCATGAAGATTCTTTAATTGCCTGTCACATTCATCCACAACCTTGTCAGCAATCGGAAGCCTTCGATTGCTAGTACACTTAGTCACTCAACAGAACTTGAAGTTAAAACCCTTCCGCTGAAGACACTACACACTCTTGTCACACAACATGGGAGAAATCGAGCTGGTACTGATCTGAAAGCTTCCTCCCTGTTGACTGGTTTTCATGGCACCAGAGGATGTTATGTATTATGCTGGGGAAGAGAAATCATCAATAATGGATTCTATAAGCTTTGATCATGATATCCCGATCAGTACAAAAATGAATGTTATGGAAGTGACCAACAGTTATCTGATTATATTTAAGACCCACTTCACCAGAGGGCATTCATACTTTAACCTGTAAAACTTGGCCAAGGAGGTCATAGAGAATCTACTATTATTATTTTGCTGAGTGGAAAATGCATCAAACTACTTTGTAAAGATGTATCCCTACACTCACAGATCAGTGCATCTCTTAGCCTTCATCAGAGAAGCCTCTGTATGTGTGCCTTTCTCTGTCTGTGTCTCTCCCTGTCTTTCTCTCTGTCTGTCTTTCTCTCTCTGCGTCTTTGTCTATCTCTGTCTTTCTCTGCCTCTCTGTCTCTCTCTTTCACATGCACACATACACTCACAACAAATCACCCATGCCTTTCTGGCCTCCATATTCCCTAAAGACAGAAGAAGAATTGGGTAGTCTGTATTCAGTGACTGTCATATAGAAATCTCAATGGATGTGTTGCCTGTGAAAGCCTCTCTAATCTGCATGCACACATACAGGAGTACCCACACACTCTTCTACATGCAGCACACATACACACACACACACACACACACACACACACACACACACACCTTAATGCATCTGTGCTGTTTTATATAAGAACAATTAAACTGACAACTAGAAATTCAGGCTCCTTAATTCGTTCTGACTATCCACAAAGAATGGTGTTAACAGAATGTTCTGTAAGCTTTTGAAACATTTCATTTTATTCCTTCCTGCCCTTATGCTTAAAATAATAAAAATAATAATGGAATTTTTTAAACTTTTCATATCAATAAATTGATCCATGGAGTCACCACCCAGAGTAATAATAAGCAAGTGAGCAAGCATGCCCTTTTCAGCACACCTGGGATATGCCTCATGGAAGGCACTACATTCAGTTCTCCCAGCAGCCCTAACAAGTATGTGGGATTTTTTTTCCACCCATTAAAAAAAGAGTCAGGCAGGGTAGCTCATTCAAGGGTTTGCTGACAGTAGAGAAAGGCCAAAGACTTGAAGTATGCAGACATTAACCAAATAATTTGCTTTGTGGGCCTCCCAAAAATAGGACAAAGAAATCCACCCAAGTCAGAGAGTATGTTAGTTTAATATGTCACCAATGCCATTTAAGCATAATATAGGCTAATGGTAGCTTCAGACCAGGACATCACTACAGACTGGAGGATGTAACTCCCATAGCCAGGTCTAATGGCTTCACAGACTACTCCATCAGACTGATTTCTGTCCTATTGTCTGGATCTAGTTTTTACTATGTTTATGATACATTATTTGTAATGATGTTAGTTTTTTTCTAATAAGGTCATAATTTTGTGCATCTCTTCTTTTTCAGGCTGTTCCATGTATTGGAGAAAAGGAAACGGCCGGTGAGTTGACATCTGAGTTTGCTTTGTCTCCTACCAATTTTGGAATAAAATTCCACGTTAAAATAGTAATATCTAAAATGCACTAATCTCATCAATTTCTGTGGGAAATGTTGTCAAATCCTTAGCAAAATGATAAGTTGTTCTCAAAGAAAAACACAACCTGTATTGTTTCAAAGACCATCTTGTAGTCTTACAATTAATTTCAATTTCATTTTTTCGATGGGGGAGTGGGATTGATGTTGACCAATGTGATGAGGGGTGGTCTTTGAAATTTGATTGTTGGTATTTATCAAGTGTTTATTATCAAGTAGCTTGTTCAGTATTCAGAAATAGAGGTTCTTGATGGATAAAATAGAGAGTACATGATTGAATGTAGCTAGGAAGAAACTGATGGCAAAAAACGGTGTTGCTTTTCATACCCTGGGATGCTTATAAGTATTCCACAGGATTGTTGGGAAATGGGAAAGAATTGGTGAGGGGTCTGAAAATAAGAGAAATCAGTACGGAATTGGTAGAACTTCCTGCCTTAAAATCTTTTGGCCTTTCTCAATATTGTCTTTTGTGTTCAACCTAAAGGAAATAAAGACAAAAGGACAAGCAGATCCAGTTAGAATGTGCACCGCGGACTTGAAGCATCACATTTCATTTACAGACATGTGACATCATTTAGTTCATAGACCTGTGATGTTTAAGAGAGAGAAGGCAAGTTGTGTCAAACCAAAAGAAATTGTGACTTCAAGTTCTGTAGTGAGTTTAGGACTTGTGGGGTATGAGTTTTTATTTACTCATATTTATTTATGTATTTGTTTGGCGGAAGAAAGAGAACATACCATGGCATGGATATGGGAATCAGAAGACAGTGTATGGGAGCAGGTTTTCTCTTCCTACTATATGAGTTCCGGAATATAAGTTTGGGAGGCAGAGCCATCTTGCCATCTTCTTCATATATGAATAGGGGACGCTCATCTTTTCTTATCAGGATCTTGTTTTGTAGCTAGGAAGTTTTCACACAGAGATCTAAGCTCTTTAACTCTATGAGCTGAATTTTCCTTCAGAGTAGGAGGAAATGATTAAAGTGGATTCAAGCTTCTATGAAGGAACAATAAAAGTCTGTGATGAATGGGCTCTGGTCATACAGACTAACTACACCTACTGGCATTGGATGAGTTTAAAGTAAGTTGTGAAGCCACAGCACGTCTTCACACAGACTTTACTGGGCTGTCTAGTTAAACAAGAGCTAAATGGTTAAATGTGTGCATATACATCTTAACAAAGCACCTTAGGCCCCTACTTTGTCTGGGGTTGTGGCATTCTTTGACATTCCCTAGACTAGCTGTGATTTAAACAAAGTGTATAACAATGTTGTCCTTTTTTTCCAGAATAACAGCAAATTCTTTCGTTCTCCCAAGAGAAACATTCAGGTGTAAACTGTTGACTGGTAGGGAGAGGAAGAAGGGAAGGAATTCACTTGTCTGAGGAGATGGAATAGAGAAACGCTCACTCTTTCCTCTTCCTCTTAAATGATGTCACATGGACATGGAGGAGTGCTTCATTGTGTCATTTCTTGGATATTTCAAAAATGCTGTTATAACTCAGGATTCAGCACCGCATAAGCAGAGTGCATCGTCCTTCTCTGCAACAGAAAGAAACACAAAATTGACTACCACACTTTTCTAATATTTGTGATTAATATTAAGAAAGCAAATTTTTCAAAGTTGACGGACTGCATGGTGGTGCATGCTGGATGTAGAAAGGCATAGGATAGAGGTTCACGGATTCAGTGCAGTCCTGGGCTACTTAACAAAACCCTACCTCAATATATGCATGTTTAGGTAGGAGGGGGGAGGGAGGTGTGGTGGTACAGTCCCATAATTAGCTGAAAAGATGATGCAAGAGGACAGCTGTGAATTCAATGAAAACCTAGACTACATAGCAAATTCCAGACCAGTCTGAGGATTACAGAAAGAAAGCTTGCTGCAGTAAATGAATAAAAGGGGTCAGCAAGTGGTGTCAGCCAGTAAAGGCATTACCACCAAGTCTGATGACCAGAGATTAATCTTCCGGACCCATATGGAAGGACAGAAGTTTTCTTTTGACCTCCACATGTGGAGGAACACACACAATGCATACATATATACATATATACATACATACATGCAATGTAAATTTAAAACAGACAGAGGAAAGAAGTTGATAGTCTGAGTTCATGGCTTTTCATAAGATCTTGCTGAAGAATTGAACCAGCTGAAATATATTACCTTGCCTTTCTCAGGCACATGAATGTCCCATATCACATTCCTGTTGAATTCATCCTTATCTACATTAAAACATTTACATGCTTGTGATGTATTCCGAAATAAATTTTACTTTATAAATTCCTGGACAAAGCGTTGTGCTTATAAGGAAATAGAATTTTTATTGAAAATATGAATGTAAGAAAGAGATTGTTTAAAAGTTAGTGAGTTCACCTGTCAAGGTAATCCCTTCTATTTGAATAGTCTGTGAATAATGGCATCAGGTCATATGGTCAAAATGAGAATACTATTTACTTCAAAAGTTGTGCAAGAGTGTCTGTGTCTAACTCTTCTCTTTCTAAGCTTGCCATATTCTGTGGAAAACATCCTGAGTCTATGAATGTGACTTTCTTCGCTCCTAGCTCTACAACCCTCTGGTTTTAAGTTCCCACTGAGGAGAAGTGCTACAATAAAGCCAAAGGCTTACCCAGTCTTCCTGGGTAATTGACTTCTTTAACAGGATTAAAACTTCCTATCCACCCTAAGGCCTGCCTTTTTTTTTCTTTCTCTTTCTTTTTTTTTTTCCTTGCTAAATGAAGGCAGCCTATTGTTCCTTACTAAGTAGGTCTATCTTTAACTTGTGTGACCTTTCATCCAAGCCAGCTGAAGCCTACTGAGTCTCTAAACAAAATCACTTGTAGTGGCCATGCACCCTCACTCTTGCATAGCCTTGGGTTGCTCCCGGTGGTCTTAGCCATCCTCCATTCCCATCAGCGCTGCTGAGCTTTCCCAACAATAAGTATGCCTGCTGTTCTTTCTCCCAAGGACCAAACCTCCGAGGCGAACACTTGAAACACCGTGCTGTGCAGTAATCCCATAAGTACTTACTGATCCGCTACGTCTTCTGCGTATCCTATTAGAGCCATAAAACTCTAGTTGTGATAACAATTCAGAGTCTGCCTGTAGGAACTCAGACACTTGGAGAGTAACTTCTGCAAGTTAGCATCCTGCTCTTCCCAACAGAGCATTTCCTTAGCACCTTGTTCAAAACTTCCTAGGAAAAGTATCATACTAAAACTGCTTATAGGGGCCTAGGTCAGAACGTGTATTCTTAGGACCAACCAAATCGTTCATAAAAGAATGAGACTCAAACCACACAAGTATCAGCATATTTTGTGTTTCTTAACCTATGATATTTTCATTATCTTCATTAGTCACCCAGTGTGTTCACCTAGAGAATGGGCCCAGGGGACCCAATGGTGGGTTACAACCCCAGCAACAGCCACGTTTGGAATCTTTTAAAAAAAAAAAATCAAGAGCTACCCCCTCTCCACATACACACACACACACACACACACACACACACACACACACACACACAAAACAAAACAAAACAAAGCAACAAAAAAGAAAACCACAGAGACGGAGCCTTGAGCCGCTGGTATCTTCTCTAGTACATCTGCTCCCTATCTGTGTAGCCTTCAGCAAGTTATGCAACTTCCTCATTCTTCTCATTACCAGTGTAAATAAAAAACCGCCATGTTCTTGCTGTAAGCAAGGAAGCCTGGTGCACAGTGAGTTCTAAAGGCATAGCTCATTCTTTCCGTCGTGCACATAACCACTGTGCACTGGGCCTCAGAGCTAGTGCACTAGCTATGTCACCGCTGTCTGTGTATTGCATCCTCAGGACACCACCTAACAGCTATCTACATAGCTGCCCTTGTAGAAGAGAGATTATTCTCTTCACAAATCTGAGCTGATTCAGTTATCTTATTGTTTGCAGTACAGGCCCAGTTGGTCACCTTTTAGCCTCCCTCTAGAAATTATCTTCTCTTTGAGACTGAAATCCTCTCTTATGAGTATCTATATCTTACCATTCAATATCTAGAAAAGATTAGTCCCTGAGGAGTGTGTATTTCCACTTTGTTTATTTTTCTTTAATCACCCTGTATACTCAATCAGGTAGTGTTATTAAGATGCTGTCTACCCAGAAACCAGACTCACAGAGTATCCAGCTGCTCCTGCCTGCCCTTATATTGCATGGGTCCTCAGCCCAAACTCTGCCATCACTCTCACTGGAGGCTCCACTTTTCAATGGAATTCTTCAATGCTGTCCAGAACAGGTTTCCCTGCTTTTTATAGATTTATTTTAATTATGTGGATATGTGTGTCTGTGTTTTGGGATATGTGCTCATGAGTGCAGATGTCCTGAAAGGCCAGGGTTTAGATCTCCTGGAACTGGAGTGACAGACAGTCTTGAGCTACCCCCATAAACCCCAGCAAACTTGAGTCCTCTGCAAGAGCAGCACAGCTCTTAACCATTGAGCATCTCTCCAGACCCTCCCTATGGCTATTATAATGTTCTCTAATTAAATTCCGTGCAGTTGAACCCAATGAGCCATTTGCTTCCCACTAGGAACTTAATTGATATGTGTGTGTGTGTGTGTGTACATTTATACATGTATATATTATATATTACATACACTTAAACATATATACTAGTATTATATATATATGTGTGTATGTATTTTTTTTTCTCTCTATGCCTTTGATTGGGTGGATGAGAGGATGGTTGATTTTTGGTTGGTGGACCCAACTAGAGTCACCACATTTAACCAGAGAATGCCTTCTAATTTTTTATTTCTCTCCTTCTGCCTTAATATGAAGTATAAACTTTTCTTATTAAAAAAAAATATAAATAAGTAAAAGAGGGATGGTAGATACGAACTGAGTTAGAAACTGAAAGATGTCCAATTTGGGGGGAAAAAAGGTAAAGGTTGTTTTTCTTCATTATAAATAAAATACTTACATTAAATCCAGTGGAGGAGAAATAAATTTATGCCAGTGAGTTTGAACGCTTGCTATTACAGAAACATGATGTAGCTTAGAAAGAGGTACAATTTCGTCACAAAAATGAACTCTTGGGGTACGCATGAAGAGTACCACAGTTTGTGATGAAGTGTCTCATGCTAAAATTCAATCTCAAAACACCTTCTGTGAGCTCACACAGTCATCTGTGCCCAGTGTGCTCAGCCGACATGGCACTATCCCCTAGTCTGTTGCAGTTTATTAGATCGGACAAAATTATCACCTCCTTAGTGAGTCATTATCCAGGCAGAGCCAGCCTTTGGCCCCTGCTCCTAGGAACAGGCTGTGTGCTTTCTGCTGTTTCCCCTATCTTCCTTAGTTATCCTCTTCTCTTCTCCAAGCCTGTCTTAGTCAACAATGCTATCTTTGTGTCCCATGAAACCAGAAAAATCGGCTTCCTTGTGGGTGTTGTGGAAACCTGTTCAATCAAACAATTGTAATCACAAAAAGGCTTACAGTTCAATATCAGTGATGAGAGTTAACACCCTTCTAAAATTGGTGTTTAACTTTCTCCTTCCTCCTTTGTCCCTGCCAGACATCTCAGCCAAGTAATTAATTAACGGTGGTAGCTGGAGATCTACCCCACGTGAATGAGTAAAGGGTACCATTGAGGAGAAATGACTTTGAATCTAACTTTGGCTGGAGTCCTTGGTTGTTTTTCTTAGAATGTTTGTTCTCCTGCCTTGAGGTTATTTGGTTGGCCATAAAAATGCTAAAAATCAAGATAATGAATAATCCCGTCTGGATCTCTTGTGAAAGCTATCTTTCAAAACGATAGAGTGGAGCCGCAAACTCTCTGCAAACTTAGTGTTGTGGTGAGCAAGGCAGAAAGCTAACAAACAAACACTGCTTTGTGACAAAGGGGTGAGAAGAGAAATCGGGGTTTCTGTGGTTTCAGTCCATGTTCCTTGTAAACACGGTAAAGAACAAAACCCAGACTGAGTGCCATTTGGTATTAATTTCCTTGGCAGCCTTTGATCAGTAAAAAGGGAAATCCAGATGAATATTTTTAAAAGACAACCCCCCCCCAAAAAAAACTAAAATAAAAAGACACTTGCCCTTTTTCCGGGTCTGATTATCAGAGATAGTTGTTACCAGTTATCAGTGTGAGAATCTCCAAGCTAGCTTTGATTGGAAAAAAAAATAAAAGGGCCACCTATTCAGAATTCTTTGCAAAACTTCACTGTTTCCTGTATCCAGCTTAATACCAATAGCCATTAGTTTAATTTCTCTCCCCTGTACCAAATAAACTACCAGCATCTTGAAAGACAGAATTTTGTTTCATTCAGCTCTGCATCCCAGAGCCTGGCATTACTCTACGTGTTTGATGTTTAGTAAATACATGAATACACTGAAAATACATTGAAAATCTGCAATTGCTTAAATCTCTGTGCTGCTGTCAAAGTCCACTGTAGAATCTTCTAGTTCTAAGTGAAGTTATTCCTGTGACTGCAAAGGCCCCTGCCTGCTTGCTGAGTGTCCATAGGATCTAAACATTGCCTCTATCTGGCTGGGCTCAGCTCTAGTCAAAGTTCCAAATTCTCTACCCACTTTCACTCTCAGAAAAATGACTTAAGCTATTTTTATACAAATAGCATATAAATACTCATTTGCTGCATTTTTTTTAAAGTTTTATGGTCTCTGCTTTCCTGCTTTTTTATGCAGGAAAGAATTTAGGGTATGCCCACACATAACTTCACAGTTTCTCTGAAACCTAATGTAAACTCATCCATGAAAAGTTGGCTGTGTCTGAGTGGGCTATTGAGAAGAAATACATTAGCTTCCAGGTATCAGAAATTCCTTTAACGTGTGTGTGTGTGTGTGTGTGTATGTGTGTATTCTACTCTTAAATGCCAAATTCTTGACTACAGTATATTTTAAATATAGTTTCTAAGTGTTTCTTAGTTTCTATTTTTAGTTTATTGATGATTAAGTAAAACAAATTTATTATATCTATTTTTTTGCCCTTTATATTTCAATCAATACTGATAGATATTGTCTATTAAGTTCTGTCTGCTTCATCTGCTGTATCCTACATGGAAATATTCCACCCCCAGGTCTTCACCTGAAGGTCCGACTTGGTTATACTCTTATTTCAGTATTTAGTATTAAGATGTATTTCTGTCTATGAATTTATAAAGCTCCTTCCACCATAATTGCAAATGTAATTAGATAAGAGATGACTGTAATGTCTTATAGGGATGTAGCAGAGCAGGGCTCTATGTATCTATGAAGAGTTTGTAGACATGATTGGACCATGAGGGCTCTGATCTAGCTAACAGTTTAATCCACTAACACAAATTCAAAATTTTAGGAAACTATTGAAAGGCAGTAGAACTGTGGAATTCAGGACCCTGGTTAAGAAGTTTGTCACTGGAGGCATGCCACTGAAGGGTATTCCTACTCTGGCCACCTCTTGTCTCCTCTTTTTCCTAGATGCCATGATCTGAGCCAGTCTCTGCCACAAACTTCCACCATCCTGAGATTCCATCTCATCCCAGGGTCAAAGCTGTAGACACAACTGACCTTGGAATGTAGTCTCTAAAAGCATGAGCCAAAATCAATTCTCCCTCCATTTAAATTGCCTTTATGGGTATTGTCACGATGATGGAAAGTTGTGCCTCCCATTTCATCGCTGACATACAGCATGGCAGAGAAAATGCATTAAAAATATTTTTTGGAAAAGTCTGCTTATTTGGCAGACTAAGCAAGAGATTCCTGTGGGAAGTTGGTTAATTGCCAGTATATTGATAAGCAGGACTCTTCATGGTATTTGACAAAGTTAATATCTCTTTTCTGAAAAAGCCCTGTGGACAGTGATATGAAGAGGTAACTGAGAACTACCAACATGGGCAGATGAAAGACTTTTGTACTTCAGTGTTTTAATCAGTGTCTTACTGTCTCAGTTAGGGTTTCCATTCCTGTGAGAGACACCATGACTACAGCATCTCCTATAAAAGAAGACATTTAACTGGGGCTGGCTTATGCTTTCAGAGGTTCAGTCCATTATCATCATGGAAGAAAACATGGAAGAGTCTAGGCAGACATGGGGCTGGTAAAGGAGCTGAGAGTTCTACATCTTGATCTGTAAGCAGCAGATGGGCACTGTCTTCCATGCTGGGTGGAGCTTAAGCAAAGGAAACCTCAAAGCCTACCCCACAGTGACACACTTCCTCCAACAAGGCCACACCTCCTAATAATGGCACTCTTCATGGGCCAAGCATTCAAACACATGAGTCTATGGTGGTCAAACCTATTCAAACCACCACACTTATTTTGCTTTCTGTTGCTGGGGCCTAATGGGGATGGAGGTAGGGGGAAAGCAACTTAGAAAGAAGAAAAGGGTTTGTTTGGCTTACATATTCCAAGACACAGTTCACTAAGGAAAGCAAAGGCAGGAACTCAAGGTACGAACCTGGTCAAATCAGGAGATGGGACAGAGGCCATGAAGGAGCAATGCTTATTGGCTTGCTCCTCCTGGCTTGCTCCTCCGTTTATATTTTTATACATCCAGGACCAGCAGCTCATGGGTAGCATCACACATAATGGTCCAGACCCTGCCATGTTAGTCATTAATGAAGAAAATGCTTGACAGTCTTGCCTACAGGCCAGTTGGATGAAAGCATCTTCTCAGCTGTGGTTCCTTCTTCTGAAATAACTCTAACGATGCCAACCTGACAGAAAACTAACCAGAGCAACTGTCACTAACATTTCAGCTATAGAAAAAATAACATGTCACTCTTATCTTTCCTGGAGAATGATCAATACAAAAGGCACCTTTGTTCCACTTTACTTAGAACACAAAAGAAGAACTTTCATTGAGTTTAACTTTCAAAGGTCTTCCCTTGGGTGTTCTTTAATTGACTTTGTAGAATTTCTCACACATGGGCAGTTATTCAATTAGTTTTATTAATGGTATGAATATATAGAGAGAGATGCATACAAGAAAATTTATACATTGACTGTGCTTTCTCTGGAAGGTGGATTTAATTTGGAAGTTACACATAACAAAGATGACCTTGACCTTTTGGAGATGAAATAACCTACAAATTCTTCCCTTATTTAGCATCTATTGGCTACAATAATTTTGATTTGTTTTACATTTGGCAAGAGATTGAAATCATCATCTCTTCCACTGGGTTAATGACCATTTGTGTTGAAGGATTAAGACAAGACTTTGGCATATGTTCTATCTAAGAGGAAAATCATGAATTGTCATTTTAAAAAAAATGAATTTACTTGATGCTCAATTAAAAGCTGGTGTTCCTCTTGCTATTGAGTGCAGACAGTCTAGAAAATTAACCAGAGGAAGACTGGATTCTGGATAAGGGAAGCTATTGGGTCCTAATTCTCTAACCAAAATGGTCGCTAAGGAGCCTCATTCAGCTGTCACAGCAGGGCAATGTGTTTGCTTTCAAAATTTCCCAACCACGGGCTTCCTCAGAAAACACATCCCAATGACTCCCAAAGGCTCATGTTGTAATATCCCCCTTAATGGGAAGGTTCACTCCATTCTTTCCTATGGATTTAAGAAAGGGTGAGTGAGGGACAACAGCCCAGCTCATGGCTTCTTCAGTCATCCTATACTTTAAGTCAGTGCTTTGCTTGGATGTATCCATCAAGTATTTTCCCACTGCCCTGTGATTTCCTGAAAGGAGACATTTTTTCCCCTGTACTTCTGAGAACAGTATCCTAGCAGATGCTTGAGTCGGTGTGTGTTCATAAATGATAGAATGGTTTAACCAGCAGCATGCTTGCATTGTGGTAGATGCTCAGCAGGCAAACATTTACTTAATTATCCAGCTTCCCTGCTAGAGAAGTGCCTGTCTGTGTCCTACATCAGAGGGAAGGAAGAGCCAAGACTCAGTGAAGCTCCTAAGGGACCCAGGGTCAAACTGTGGCTGCATCAAATGCTTAAATGCCAAGACACCTGAGCTGATAAATCCAGTTTTCCATAATCTGGCCTTTCCCTTCCTTTCTGACCTTCCTCTTCTAACATGCACCTTCTGCTGTTGTCATGGTAGCGATTTCACATTTTTCCCCCTGAATATTCTTCATCTGCCTTGTCCTTCGGACTCCTGTTTCCCTCCTAGAAATTCTCTTCCCTGTCCCTCCAAAGACTTACTGTGGACTCACTGTGACATCTCCCTTCATAACCAATGCCCAAATTAATTTCACACTGTTGGGAATGTTACAGCTGTAGTATGCAGACCTTCCCTAAACCAGTTGTCTATGTCCCTCATCCTAGATGGCTTGTGATCTTGCTTGAATGTTTTGTTTGCTCTACTCTTACATACAATAGCCTCCAAATTATCATTTGAAACATTACTAAATGTGGTGCTGGGCACTGAGAAGAAACTGAGGTAATAAAGAATCACTTCTTTCTTCACTGCCGGATTAAGTTGACAGCAATATTGAGTGAGGAGCACAGCAATATTGAGTAGGGAGCGCGGTTCAAAGTGTGCTATTCCACAAAACAGAGGACATGGTGGCATGAGGCACTGAGTGATATTCTTGTAAGCCCCTCCAAGCTTGTCATGGGTTAGTAACTTCTTTTAGGTGCTGAATACTTCATTGTGAGTATATAGTAGTCTCTTACCCATAGAGACTATATGCACAACCTCTAATGAATGTTTGAAACAGTAGAGAGTATAGAATCCCCTATATACTTTGCTTTTTTTTTTCTAGACATAAACTATTCAGTAGCAAACAAGGTCTAGTGTGTACAATGTAAATATGCTGGTCGGGAATGGTTCACATTCCAGGTAGGAGAGAACAGAACAGCAAGATTGCATCACAGTATTTGGAACATCTAAAATATGGACTGTTTGTCTCTGGCTGTCAGCTCCAATTCTTGGGAGGCCACTGTCGCACCAGCAGAACCAGTCTGGATCATTACCCGCTTGGCTTTCTTTGTTGGATACAATACAAATGAATTCTGTATACCTGGATGCTTAGACATCCATCCCCAAATTTCTATGACTAGGTAATTATGGTTTATCTGTCTCTGAGAGTCCTGGTGCTTATCTCTCTCTGAAATTTTACATCATTTCCCATATCTAATATGCATGTTTTCAGTCTAAATATGTACCATAATGAGTATACTCTGGGTCTCACAATGTGTTATGACACATTTAGCCACAGTAAAGAACCAGTTTCTATTTTTCTATTTTTCTATTCTCACAAGATCTAACATCATCTGAGCATATAGTGAATGCTTGATAATAAATTTTCACAAAGATACTGTCTTCTATGTGGCAGAAATCATATTTCTGCATCAAAATCATGGTTTAGCACATTGAATATCTTTCCATTTCATCTTCTTTCAGTGACATTTAACCAAGTCAGCAGCACCATACCTGCTTATAAGATCTGGACTTTCCTTTTTCCTCTTCAGCAAGTAAATGGTTTCTTATTTTCTATGTCTTTGAAAACAATTTAATTGTATCCCAGGAAACTGCTCTGTTTTAAATCTACATTGTAATTTCATTACAGTGCCACTGCTCCCAGTAATTTTACATTTTCAGTACACTATACATTCATATTATCTCATAAAAATTAAATATTTATATAGTAAGCAATAATACCTAATGCTGTAAGCTCACAAGAAGGAGGAATATAAACAATATAATTAAGTGGGTTTATCTAGGAAAATTATAACCCAAAAATATGAATGTGGTACTTAGTACAGATTTACAAGTAAAAAACTCTTCAAGAGAAAAACTCTGAATATTTTAGAGATATTCTATGCAATTTGTCCTTTAATGAAAGAATATACTTATGTGGAAACATTTCTGTAGTGTTTTCTTCTACCTACGAACCTTAAACACATCAATCTATCTACCTATCTACCTATCTATCATCTATCTATCTATCTATCTATCTATCTACCTACCTACCTATCTATCTATCATCTATCGATCTATCTCTTTCAGTTAAATCAGGATTTCAACATGTGGGTTTTTCTAAAACAGAATCTTTCATGCTAGGACAAGCATGGGCCACCATCGCCAGCTATGATTGTGGGAGGGTGTATCTGTAGTGTGTGGAGTGTGTGTGTATGTGCGTGCGTGGTCATGTGTGTGCAAACATGCATGTAAAATTCATTGTCCTCTTCAGATGCTCTCAAGATTTTTTTTATTTTGAGACAGGGTGTCTCAGATTTTGCTAAACTGGCTACCCTGGGATTAGCCTGTCTTCACACAGCCCGGCCACCCGCACTGGGGTCATAGAAATTTGGCACCATACCCAGCTTTTGTATGAGTGCTGGTCAAACAGACTCAGAGCTCCTTGTTTGCATAGCAAGCACTTCACCAATTATGCCATCTGCTCAACCGGGCTTGGATTTTCTTTTTGTTACTATTTCTTCCTGAGGCTCCCTTCCAGTTGAAATGGTATAAGGGGGAGCTTCCCTTTGCTGGGAAAGAGGATTGCCCAGGTAACCCAGCAGATAAAAGATTTCTCTTATTTTCGTGATTTTAGTGGATCAATGAGCCAACTTAACATTGCAATAAACCTCCCATTGTTTTATAATACTGTGGTGCAACAAGTTTAGGCCCTTTAAAATGTAGTGGTGGCTGAGGCTGGGGATGTAGCCATGTTAGTACTATGCATGCCTGCCTTGCATGCAGAAAGGTCTAGGGATCAAACACAGGAATGTTTGTGGCGCCACATGTCCCAGCAACACTCAGGAGCTGGAGGCAGGACACCCGGAAGTTCAAGGTCATCCTTGACCACACGATGAATACAAGGCAAGCAGTAGCTACAGGAAACCTTATCTCATAAATAAATAGGGAGGGAGAGGGGGTCATCTCAGTGTGACTTTGTAAACCCGATTCTGAGATGGGACTTAACCATTCTGCAGCTAATCTCCAGCTGTTTTCCTAGAAGGTCTACAGCAACAAAAGTTAAACACACCCACATGCTCACTGGCATGCGCACATGCAAGTGATACAGGCTAGAAGAGAGACAGGATGGACACATTCAAAGTGTCCTTGCAAACGGAGATGTATAGACAACTGTACAAAAGTTGAGCTGTACAAAATGTACAAAACTGTACAAAATGCCTGAGCACCGCCAGGCATTCGAGTCTAGAAAAAGACTCCAGCTCTCTGAATCAGAATTCAGATTACAGCGCCTCAGATTCAGATTACAGAATGAGAGACATTTCCCTGCAGGAAACGACTTATGAAATTTCAGCAAAGTAAGTATAGTTCGATTACAGGCAGAAGTGAGCAAGGAACACTTCTTGAGTCGTTCCTCCTAGAGCCCGAGTAAGCCACGCTGGTGCGCTGATCCATAGACAAAGCTGCACATCTGGAAACTCTTTGCTCCATCTGCTGGGGTTTCAGCCCCTTGCTCGTTCTTCGTTCTTCACCATTTCCCATGACTTCAGCTACTTCGCTATTTTCTTTAGTAAAACTACTTAACCCTGGAGTTTCACAGTTTGTTTTGTTTTGTTGTTTTCAAGAGGGAGGCAGGCAGGAGACTTCCTCCTACTAGTTTTTGGGGGTGTTCTTCTTGTTGCTGGTTGGGTTTTTGTTGTTGTTGTTGTTGTTTTGTTTTGTTTTTTGGAGTTTGTAGTTGTTGTTGTTTTATGATGCACCCAAATTTAACTTTTGTCTTATTTCTCTCAGTGTCTGGTCCTACATAGATGTCAATAATCGTAAATATCTGACTAACCCTAAGGATTCTGTTTTAGAATTCCCTTAGGCACAGTGCTTTGGTGTTTATTTTAATTGGTTCATTATTCATGTTTAATCTTCTGATCCAAAGTTTTGATTTCACTTATTTCGAGTGTTATTAAATGTCGCAAAGCATGTAAAGTAAGGTTGGATATTGGTTTCATAGTACTTAACTGTCATCCTGTATAATTAAGAAAATGGCTGCTATTCCTAAGCCTTAAGTCAGTTACATGGCATTGGTCTTTGGGTTGTCCGTTCCTCTTTGGCTTTATGTTTCCTATTGGAGATCTTATGTCATTGAAGATGTATTGGCGCACAGGCTCCAGTGCCAGTCACTCATCGATGCTGCTTCTCCCACAGAGCTATCCCCTTCGACTCTTATACAGGATGCTCACCTCTCTACACCCCACACTCTCCACCCCAGCCTCTGGCCTTTATGTTTCATAAACTTGTCTGTTTACCACATCTAAAATTCCATATTTGCCTAGTCTTTGAACCCTCTCAGGATCTCCCCTATGTAGAAATCAGTACCTTTTATGTCCCTTAAAACACTATTAATTAATACATCATACAGTGCTTACCCCTCTAGGCCCTTTTTTTTATCATTATTAGAATATATTTTCTCTATTGTTGTGTTAATTTGCTTTCCATTGCTGTGATAAAACACTGGCCAAAAGCAACTTGGGGAAGGTAGGGTTTATCTTACGTATAGGATCTAGTCAATCATCTAACAAGTTAGGACAAGAGCTCAGGGCAGGAACCTGGAGCAGGAAGGAGAGACCACAGAGGAACACTGCTTACTGGCCGGCTTCCTCTAACTTATTCAGCTACCTTTCAACTGAGGAACCCCAGGGATGGATCTTCTCTCAGTGGACTAGACCCTTCTCCATCAAGAAAATGCCCCCACGGACAGGCCTACAGGCCAATCTGACAGAAACAATTCATTAATCAAACATCCCTCTTCTCATAAATACTGCTCAATAATTATCTGAGTAAAAGGAAAATGATATCTTTTATAGAAAAAAATATCTTTAAAAAGTTTGTCCTAATTTTGGAAAATACTTGCTTTAAGAAACAAAAACCATTTCTGGAACCTTCCATGCTTACCACTCCAGATTTCTTGGGTCTAGAAGTCACAAATATCAATGCACTCTCCAGAGGGTTTTTAATTAACACAGAGGGGTGAGAATGGTTGGCTGCTGTCCCAGCTGTGGCCTCCATCTTCCTCCATACATACACAATTTTAATGTTTGCTTCAAAATGGCTACTTTGTAACAAAATCCTTCAAAAGATTCAAACAAATTGTCATGATATTGGATAGCTACTAAAAGATTCTATCTTATTACAAAATATGTCTACTAAACCCCATATTATAAATGTATGTGGCACACTGCACATAAAGTGCCTACAGTCGAAGTGAAGGAAGTAAGATACATAGGTACAAGCTTATTCAACAGAGAGAATGATCATGGGTGGCTTATGTGGCACACATTTACCTTTGTCTTTAGCTATATATTTATATTATCTTTAGTGAAGTGGTTCAGTCTGTGAAACTGAACACCTTTTAAGGTTTTAGTAGTAAGTCCATAGACAATATGGTGGGGATAGAAGGAGGGTGTGGATGTCACACTGCACCAGCACTAACGTTCAGTGAGTCCGTATCTATGGGAACAATGTTCTTGTTCTACATGTAAATTTCCCTGCAGCCCTGCATGTGCACCCTTTCTTCTTTCAGACCTAAATTCTTTACATCATGGAGCAGCCCAGAGAATATTATTACCAAGCACCAATGCAATAGGGATCCTGGGCTTTGTAAGACGATGAAGTAGGTGTTTGACCCTCGGTAACATTAGAGAGCATGATAAGAAAAGGATTGAATCCCTCAGAGTAAAACAAAGGGTGACAGGACCAAAGATACTCAGACACAGGTGGGGAAAAGGCACTAGGAGCATCATCTTCCCAATCTAGTCACCATAGAAACAGCCCAGGGATACAGAGCAAACATTCCATAAATCCAAATACACTCTGTGTTCTTTAGGGAGGCCGCATGCTTCAGCTTCCCCTTGATGGAACCGATGTTCCCTACTCCAGTTTGATCTCAGTGCAGCCAACATTAGCCCTCCATTCTCTTTAGCTCCCACTTCCTCTGCCTTGCACTTGAATGATGTGATAAGGGGAAACGCACTGGGCGTAAGTGATGTTGGTATGTGCTGCTTTCCTGCTTTGCTTGTTTAGTTGTCTCAGGATTTCCTCCCTCTACATCTTGAGAGCACGTCCCTTTGGTGTGAAGGCAGCCTGCCGAGCAAGATAAGTGGTGAGCACTAAGCTGTAAAATTCTCTGGACATTTTAGCTGAGGGAGTCGTCACATAAGCAGGAGTTGTCCGAAGAAGCTGTAGCCTGTACAGGGATGGGTGCCTTGAAACTGGAAAGGATAATCTAAGGCATTGCTAGGCAAAGGAAGCATGGGCAAGGTCGGGGCTGTGGGAGGGCATATGGCTTCATGATGCAATCCTGCTGCCTGCCAGCTGGAGCCCAGAGCCTGTATTCAGAGAGGAAAAGAGAGAGCGAAATAGGATCATTTCAAGCTTCAACTGGCCTTGGAGAGTTAGTATAACTTTTACCAAGAACGCTAAATCTTATAATCAGAGGTATTACCCCAACTGCAACGTCTAGATATCCCTATTCTTGTATGCAACATTAAAAAAAGTAAAGAAAAGAAAAGAAAAATTAAAAATCAGGAACTGTTTGTTTTAAATGATATCTTACCATACCAGAAACCATTTGATAATGATCACCATCACTTTTTATAAAGGACTTTATATTTATAAAGTGTGTGTGTGTGTGTGTGTGTGTGTGTGTGTGTGTGTGTGTGTACATAAATCAGATTAGTGACTGAACAGAGCTGAACATTTTCTAGCTATGTTTCTGTTTTGGGTGACAGGTTTTGTTAAAATTGATTTCTATATCATTATAACGCAACCATTTCTTCGCTCACAAATAACAAATGACATCATTAGAATACAGAAAAGATAGCATGAATGTGGAGAACTAAAGAGAGCAGCCGCATCTAAAGAACTCTGATTTTTTCCAACTGACTTCAGAGCAAATAATCCTTTCACAGAATGCTAGTGACTTGCCCCAGCATGGCTACAGCAAAGAGGTCTGCTTTAAATAAGGACACTTCCCACTTAAGTGGCAAGGTTGCCACCTCACTTCCTACCACCAGCTCTGCCGTGTTCCTCTTTTTCTTTGAATATTTCAGCTTCCAGGGCTCTTGCATCATTGACAACCTCATCTTCGAGCCAGATGTGAAGCGCTCACTCGCTCACTCATTCAGCATGAAATTCCAAAGGCAAACCCACTTCCGTTTCCTTGAGAGTCTGTTTTTCCTTTCTCTACTCGAAATGCTGATGGTACTTACCAATGAAGCACTGCTGTGTAAATAATAAAAAAAAGAAAGAAAGAGAGAAAAAGAAAAAAAAGAAAAAAAATGAGCCAATGGTATTCGTGTGATCCAGAGGGTGTTAGTCGCACTTTCTGGAACACAATACTAAATCAACTGACCTACAAATTTGGGCTTGCCGTTTTGGCAGTTGTACATGAGCAGTCAATGTTTGGGGTCTGTGGTGACACATGATATTGTGGTGGGAATGACCCCGGAAGTACAGAATGAATAAGGGAAATAGATACCACAGCTCCCTGAAAGGGCAACTGTAATGACTCAAAGCCTCCCCCTCCCCTCCCCCCAGGTCCAATGTCTAGAGGCTCCTCTGCCTCCCAACAGACCCACCCTGGGAAATAATCTTAACACACTGGCCTTTGAGAGATGGTCAACGCCCTACTGTAGCACTGAGACTGGTTCACAACTTCACAAAATTGTTTGTCCTCATCACTGTCTCTTGATACCTTATAGATTTACTTCAGAATGAGGTTTCCCAAAGGACCTGGTTTTTTTTTCCCCACCCAGACCATTTTAAAGGATAATTGTCTTAGTTAGAGTTACTACTGCTAGGCTGAAACACCAGGACCAAAAGCACTTTAGAGAGGAAAGGGTGTATTTGGCTTGCACATTCACATCATAGTCCATCAGTGAAGGGAGTCAGGACAGGAAGTCAAGCTGGGCAAAAGCTAAAGACAGAGGTCATGGAGGGGTGCTGCTTGCTGATTTCTCCCTATGGCTTACTCTTTTTTTTTTTAATAGAACCCAGGACCCCAGCCTAGGGATGGCACTGCCCGAAATAGGCTGGACCTTGCCCCCATCAGTCACTAATTAAGAAAATGTCCTCCAGGCTTGCCTACGGCCAGATCTTATGGAGGTGTTTTCCCAACTTGGTTCCATCCTCTCAGATGACTCTAGCTTGTCACACAATTGTGAAATGATATTAATATAAAAATAAAATTAGACAAAAACACAGTGAAAATATGAGTTGGAAGTTGTTTACCACTAGCATCAAATAAATATGAAAAGTATTGAGCAATCTAAGGAGCTTCTCAATGACTTCTCTTTCCTCTGCTCACATCTGACAACAATCTAGACCCAAACCAGCCAACGGCCACACACTGAAGAGCTTCACAGAGCAAGAAGCCCAAGCTAACTAAGCAACTGGAAAAGCAGGGAAAAGGCTTTCTAAGACCTAGTTCAAGAGGCAAGAAAGTCATGTGGGCATCAAATTGCTTTAATGGTTACCGTGACTTTTGTTCTGTTTTGTAACAGCTATTAATGAAGAGATTCCACCCCCTCCCAAAAATGCATCTTTCCAGGAGGGGTCTTGTGAGAAGTCACGGCTGCCCTTCTCTGTCTGCAGTCTGCTTCTGGCCAATACATGGTCCCCCTGCACTGTGGGTGCCCTTACCTACAACATGGGAGACCATTGTTCCCTGAGCCATTCAAAGTAGTCCAATGGCTTCTGAATGCTTCGCCTCTTTTTTTCTTTTTTTTTTTTTCATTAACACTAACAATTTTATTC
>NW_022196905.1:177731054-177804282 GCF_008632895.1 Mastomys coucha | reverse complement strand
GGAGTGGTATAGCTGGGTCCTCCGGTAGTACTATGTCCAATTTCCGGATGAACTGCCAAACTGATTTCGAGAGTGGTTGTATCAGTTTGCAATCCCACCAGCAATGAAATAATGTTCCTCTTTCTCCACAACCTCTCTAGCATCTGCTCTCACCTGAGTTTTTTTATCCTTTTCCTCTGGCTTCCTCTTTTCACCCCTTTGTATGCCATCGAAACAGTAGGAGCTTCACTTTTTTTTTCTCTGTGCTTTTCTTATTTAAAATATGACCTTTCTATTTAAAATATTTAAGACTACATTATTTTTAAATACTTAAAATAGATTTTGGGTTATTTTTACTGAAAAGTAACTATAAAATTTGAATATTCCTTTGTTGGTAATGATAGCAAATATCTGTTCAAATGTTCTTTTACATGTAATATGTATCCACACAAGTAACATTTACCCCAGCATAATAATAACCTACCTTTATTAAGTTGAAATGTTTGTATTCTACTATACTACATAAATTGATAATAATCAGTATTCAATATAAAATGAATCTGTTGAGATAAAATTCAAGTTTTCTTATATTGATACATTATTATTAATATGTAATAATAATAATAATGTCTTATTATAATACAGTTTAATCCAGTTATCACATCACTATGGAATCTGTACATATTCATGTCAGGCCACTTCCTCCTTGGTGAGGGAAAGACCACCTCCTATCCATGTCCCTGTGAAGATGTACATCTATCTGGCTTTCAGTTCTGCAGTTCTGATGACTGGCTTCTGTTAGAGAACTGTAAGTGATAGTAAAGTTTGAATACTGAGATTCTTCTCTCAGTTCCATGACACGCAATCCACATACCACACCAACCTTCTGAAATCATGAGTTAGTCTCTGTCCTATAATCATGCCTTTCGTAAAATTGCCTACAAGTGAGAAGAGGTGCTATTTTATATATTTATGCAAGTTTTTAGGTAAGTATATATTTTTACTTCTCTAGAGTAATAAATATATAGGAGTGTGATTAATTAACTAACCAGGATATATTTAACTTTATGTATATAATATGTGCTTATCTACATTAAAACTTCTGAAGTATTTACAAATTAGTTGAACCATTTTCCAATCCCATAGGTCATATATAAAACTTATGTATAACATGTATAAATCTCTACATGCTTACTAGCACATAGTTGGTCCCTCTTTTTCTTTTCAGTGGCAGTGTATCTAAGGAAAGTTCTATATTGCTTTTCCCTGTGGTCAGTGTGGCTGAGCATCCTGTTCTGAATTTATTTCCATTCATGAACCTTCCTTTGTGACTTAACAATCGAATCTCTTTGCTCCTTTGTTGAAACAAGATTAGAGGATCTCTCTAAATGTTATAGATATACTGGTGCTTTCAGATGTGTAGTCCGTGAAATTATTTAGTTTTCATATTTATTTAAGGCAGTAGTTCTCAACCTTCCAAATGCTAAGACCCTCTAATGCAGTTACTCAGGTTGTGGTGATCCCTAACTGTAAAGTTGTTTTAATTGCTACTTCTCAACTATAATTCTGATCCTGTTATGATTCATAATGTAAATATTCGTGTATTCTGATGGTCTTAGGCAACTCCTGTGAAAAGGTCATTAGAGGCTAAGTGGGTTGTGACCCATATGTTGAGAACCTCTGATTTAAGTTGTGAGGTAAGGCTCAAGGTTCTTTTTCAAAACATTTATCCAATTTTCCTAGTACAGTTTGTTGAGAATGATTATCATAGCACTTAAAAAAATCAACATACTGTGAAGTATGAATCTGGTCTTAGAATCTTCTATTTGGTTCCACTGTCTACAGCTCCATCCCTCAGTCGTTATCGCCCTGTTGACCATCACTGCTCATGGGTCATCGTAAAGTCAGAGAATAGAATTCTTCCAAAATAGCTCTTCTCTTTTTTTTATTTTTTTTGGGGGGGGCTTTATATGCCTTTCTTAATTGTTCATACATTTGTGAACCAATGTGTTATAAAAGAGAAGCGAAATTGTCCAGCAGGTTTTGGTTGCTTTTGTATTGTCTATAGATTCGCTTTGAGAAAACTGTTATCCAGGCAATAGAATCCCCTTAAATCCATGATCATGGCATATCTCCTTTGGTTTCACTCATTTTTCATAACAAGGTTTTGTAACTTCTGGGCATTTGTTTTCACACAAGTATTTGTCAAGTTTAGCTCTTCGTGTTCCTCTTTCATTATCATACTGAAAATCTAATTCTCTTGTCTTATGTGCATTGTTAATACACACAATTAGGTCTTTAACATTAGCTTTTCATCCTGTGACCTTGCTGAACCCCCTCTGTATTTCTGGCTAATTCAACTAGGAAGAATCAAAGAACTAGATTTGGATAGTCTAACTTGTTTTTCTGCTTTCAATTTTAATGGTTTCTGCTTGTATCTTTTATTATTTCCATCCTTCTTTTGTGAGAGCAAGAGGAGCCTTTAATCTGGGACTAATCAGCCTCATTGTTGAGGCTCAACTAGTCTAGAGATTCTCACCAGACACCCTGTAGTGCCCGAGTTCTCTTCACAGTAGCTGACAAGAGCTTCAGGAAGTGATCTGCCTACTGACGCCTAGTTCTTCTTTACTGGCCTCAGAACGGTCTCTCTCATGACTGGACCAGATCAGCACTTAGGCAAAAGCAGGACAAACTTCTCCCTCCACTGAGCCACAGAGCTCATTTGCTCTGCCCCTTTATCTTCGGTTACTCCCTTCTGCAAATACTAGATTACCTCTTCCCTTTGCCTCAAGACTCTCAGGACAGGTGTGGACTTCCTTTTCAGTGGCCCCCAAACATTTTACCAGTGAACAATTGAGATTAAGACAATAGTCGATGTCAACTACTTCTTTTTAGCTTTCTCTCACAAATTTTATATTTATACATATTTATATTTAAACATACGTATATGTTTATATATAACATGTATTAATACATATATACTTATATATACAGATTATATACATACATGTATACACATATAATACTCATATACACACAGATAATACATATATAAGTAATCCATATATACTTTGTTCAATTTCAGTGCTAACCTACCTTAAGAGTTTTCCAAGGTTTTTAAGGGGAATGAATATTATGTGTATTTGTCTATCAATGGGATTCTTTTCATGCACAGAAGCTAAGTCAAGCTGCAGCAACATTTTAGAAAACATTGTGGCATTGTGTGCTGACAGTGTTCAAGTTCTTGCCTCCATGTGTTAACATGTATGATTAAAAGGCTACAATCAGTAAGTTTCATTAATGTTAAGAAGTGCATAAATTCCTACTTGCCCTAAATTTTATGTTATTCCTGAATGAACATGATAGAGTGTGTAAAATCATCCAAACCCGCATTTGATTTTGCTGTTGCTTTAGTCATGTTGTCTATTGTGATCATTGTTATAATCCAAAGAGTAATGGCATCTAGCAATTGCTCACAAACATTTCTTGCACTGAGTATATTTTATCTGAAGGTGAAACTGACGACATGAGCGTTTTTGCTTATTTATCAGAATAGAAATCCTAGAGCTTAAAATCAGCAAGATATTGATAATTTTTAATCCCAATTTCAATAGTAACATGCATGAAATAGCTAGTATGAATTGTAATATCCACAATTTAAAGACAGGTTAAGCAGTCACAGTATGTTCTCCATCTGAGCGAGCAGAGGAGTGGTACAGCTACAGCTGGATGCTGGACTCACTAGAATCGAAGCTGTGAAGAATGAAGGATGTGAAGAAGAAAATGAGTAGGAAGCAGAGAAGAGTAACATGAAATGCAGAGGAAGAGGAACAGACTTCTTCCACCTGTAATTTTAAATGTACCTAAAATCTATTCTATTCTTACATACTTAGGTCTGGCTTAGTCACACAACTTGCTAAGCACCTGTCAGTGATCCAGCCCCTACAACTGGACAACCAGCTTAGTGAATGGCATGCCTGACCCAGCATTAGTCACATTAGCACTGTGACTCCACAGGAGGGATCCTCCCTTGTGTAGCTATCCAAAAGGCCAGGGTTAGGAGAATATGTAGAAAAAAAAAGTTATAGGTTATAAGTGTGTGATTTATCTTATATTGTGTTATGGTATCTTTGCTTTTTGTAGAAATTAGACTCACAAAAATCATGACAAAAACAATTCTGGAATCGTCACTACTCCCCCTTTCTACTGGGTTAAGAACATTTAATGATGTTTCTTACTGAAGAGATTCTCAGCAAGAATCTAATCCCCACAGCTCTAAATACAGAAACAGATCAAGATAAACAATTGCTACTTGTCAGAGCAAATGTTCACATCATGATCTCACTTGTGAAAACAAGCATCATTGCCATGTACCCTGCATGCCAGGTGCTAGCTTTGGGATAGACATAATAGAGACATTCCTCAAACTAAAAGATGTTTCCTTTCTTTCTGCAAATTCTCCTTGCCCTGGCCATTTGAATTTCTCCACCAGCGAGAAGCCCTTCTGGAGAGTCACAGTTCTTTATGCATACTTTGTATACTAGACCAGGGATTGCCATTCACTATGCTGTGTGTCCAGTTGCAAGGGCTACATCACTGACAGGGACTAACCAAATGGGGTTTAATAAGCTTTTTTCTATAGTCTTAAATCTTTCTACCTCCTGTCATTATATCATCTAGAAAGCACATACTAGCATTTTGGGCAGTCCTAGATGTTACAGTTGATTTACACACATACACACATGCATGCACACAGAGGGGGGGGGGAAGAGGGGGAGAGAGAGAGAGAGAGAGAGAGAGAGAGAGAGAGAGAGAGAGAACCAAGTTGCATCATAAGATCAAAGTGCATTCATGCTACACATCTTTGGGAAAGAAAGTGCCCCTGTCAAAAAAATGAAAGAGTGTAGGACCTAAAAACACCATAAAATTGTGAAGTTTGTTTGCTGCTAGAAGACCAAATTAATAAACTACCCAGAAGTTGATAAGATCTATAATACATTAGTAAAGCATGATAATTGTCTGAAATGGAAACGATTAGGGACCAACTTAAATTAAACTCTCTAGGTTTAAATACAGATAAGAATCTCTGCTCCCGAGGGATCAGGAAGTTTCACAGCTTTGCCTGGCCAGAGAGAAGCTCTGTCTATGGCTGACATTAGATTTTATCACAAAAATAAGGAACCGCAAAACTGTGAAAATCACTTCTCAGACAATTCTGAAGGGATCTTGAGGAACAAATGAATATGTATCCTGCTTTCCCAGTTGCCCAACTGAGACAGAATGGGTTATGACAGACAGTCCTCAACTCTTCTAAACATGAAAACTTAGTTATTTCAAATTTGGAAGAACATAGCTTGAGGAATTACTATCTAAACTCTAGTTTCTAAATGACAGTTATCTGGACAGCCTTGAGTTAATTTAGAATGTCGACTTGGTTAAGAAACACCCAGATTACCAACTGGGGTGCACCTTTGGTATGTGTTTGCAGGTGCATTTCTAAAGAAGTTTGAGTGAGGAGTCAAGACCTACCCTAAATGTGGGTGACACCATTCCATAGACTGGGTCCCACATAATAAAAGGGGGGAAGAAAAACACACTACTATCAACTGGAATTCTCTTTTCCTTCCCCTTCCTTTTGGGTGCCAAGGATCAAGCCCCTCCCACGGCCATGCTTGCCACATGATGGAATGCACTCCTTTGATGTGTAAGCCAGAATAAACCTCCTCCATTAAGTTGATTCTTGTTCAGAACTTGGTTGCAGAGATGAGAAAATCAACTAATACATATATATAACACTTCTAATGGGCTACAATAAGGAAAATAATAATGATAATAAAAATGTTTAAATGGGCTCTAAATTAAAATGAGTTGGCATAGAAATTACAGCATGCTGTTGATTGGAGCATGAGTCTAAATTAAAATGGTTTTTATATTGTATTTATGATATATGGATGAGATGTAGTCATAGAGCTGAAATATCCTCACAACAAAATCTTCAGAAATAGGAATACAAGATCTCAGTTCTGCATTTGGCTATAATAGAATTAACAATTAATGTCCATCTTGATTAAAAACATTTCTGTGGCCTTTAAAACTTTTATCTGGCCAGTTGTGATAGTATGCCTATATTTCCAGCAATGGAGGAAAAAAAACTGTGACAGGAGGATAAAGAGTTTGAGGTCAACCTAAGCAACAATGAGATTGACAAATACAGACATAGACAGAGAGAAGGAGGGAGGGAGGGAGGGAAGGAGGGAGGGAGGGAAGGAGGGAGGAGAAAATACATTATCATACTCCCCCATTCCTCAAGCTGTTGATAACAGTTACGTTTCTCTTAATAACTTCTTTTGTTAAAACTTCTCGGATGGGAGCTTAGTGAAATACTCAGTGGGTAAACCTGCTTGCCACCAAGCATGGCAACGTGAGTTTTATATTGAGGTCCCACACGGTAGAAGGAAAGAATCAACCAACTCCTGCATACTATCCTCTGACCTATACAAAAATGTCATGTCACATACACATGCACTCACTAAAATAAGTAAGTGTATAAGGTATTTTTGAATCTCTTAGACTAGGCCTATAGATTACTCTACTTCATGGAACTTATTAAGAATATATTGTGTTCTTTTCTGATCCTTCTTAGATAAGCTCCAATAAGCTGGGTTACAAAGGTGTTGGGTTGAAGTTGTTCTCATTTAGAGATGAGACCAGGTGTTTTCTATAAAGGACATTGCACCGGGCCTGTTTTTACTGAATTTTTGCCCATCACTTTCCATAGCTAAGATAACTGAAGGCCCCACTGCAGGTTACTTCTCCACTCCAGATCTAACTGGTTATTTTATTTGGCTGAGATTAGGAAATTTTAGCCCTTAGACTAATACCAACTAAGCCTAGGTTATTAGTGGATCATTGTCACTATTAATTTAAGGCTAATCAAGCTGTTGAGGAGGCTGATAAGCCTTGGAGACAAACAATACTGAGTGTGAATCCTAGGTCCACTATCTACCACCATCTGCTGTTGGATCATCCTCAGATTTCATCTCTCCTTTTTTAAAGATTTATTTATTTATAACATATAAGTATACTGTAGTCATCTTTAGACACACAAGAAGAGGGAATCAGATCTCATTACAGATGGTTGTGAGCCACCATTACAGATGGTTGCTGGGATTTGAGCTTAGGACCTCTGGAAGAGCAGTCAGTGCTCTTAACTGCTGAGCCCTCTCTCCAGCCCCAGATTTCATCTCTCGGAGCTGCTGTTTCCTAGTCTTCTCCAAGGAGACAGTAATCCCTGCACTGAGTACTGTAATGAGACTTGGGTTGCTACATAAGCCTAGAAGAGGAAGTGTCATTGCCTTCACTGCTCTTCTTTCCTTTCTCTGCTTAGCTATAGAAAGGCTTCCTACCAAATAATGGCAACCAACTGTCAGTAAGGGTACAAGTCGCCACTGCAGATGGTTAGCTTGTTCCAGCTCCTGCTGTTCACTGTACAACTCTACCCAAGTCAGGAGTTATCATTTAGATTTCGACTGAGATAGGTTCTTTTTACTGTTAAAAATACATATATACTTTCTAGACTACTGACTAATATCTTCTCATAAAACTTTCCACTGGCTGGACAGTGGTGGTGCACGCCTTTAATCCCAGCACTTGGGAGGCAGAGGCAAGCGGATTTCTGAGTTCAAGGCCAGCCTGGTCTACAGAGTGAGTTCCAGGACAGCCAGAGCTACACAGAGAAACCCTGTCTCCAAAAAAAAAAAAAAAAAATAAGTTTCCACTGGATAATTATATAAATAACCTGTGTCACTCCTCTTGATTTCATGGCCAAATAGTTAGCCAACTGAGAATAAGAAATACTCAAGGGAAAATGGGAAACCCTTATCTGTCTGTAACAAGCAAGTTTAGAATGTTGCTAGCCCCTAGGCCAGTGGTTCTCAACCCTTTTGGGTGTCAAACAACCCTTCCACAGGGGTTGCCCAAGACAATCAGAAAACAGATGTGTACATTACAATTCATCACCGTAGCAAAATTACACTAGCAATGAAAATAATTTTATGGTTGGGGGCACCACAACATGCAGAACTGTATTAAAGGTTACACCAGTATATGTCATAGGCAGGTTGCTGCTGGAGGTCACAAGGTTCATAGCTGGGTAGCATTGGTGATTATATTTCCTCCTCTGGTCGCAAGCATAGACCTATCATCCAACACCAAAAACATCAGTTAGTAGGGATGAATTTTCTATTTTTAATCCAGCTCAATCTGTCCATGTTTGGTGACATGCAAATGCAGCATCTCCAGCAATATAGCCTTACCATGATGTCGTGGAGAGTAATGCGTAGCCTTGGCAATACCCTACTGTAAGGTTTGGGTGAGCGAGCTATAAATTCCCTTTGGGCAATGATTCAAAAAGGTATAATTCATTGCTGGTACTGACAGTTTTATTTGGTAGCATATGACGCCTAGTTGGGGCATCATCTCCTCCTTTATATGCTGACTCTTTAAATATTCCTTTCATATATATGTATATCTTAGGAAACATCTTCCGTCGTGCTTTTCCTAGCTTTCTGAAAGGCATTGGTTTCTGTTGTCCCTTTCCACATTCCCTCCTTGATCCTGCCCTCCCACCCTCCTCCCCATTTAACCCTCCTTTTCTAGTTGCCCCTTTATCTCTTGATAACATTATATTCTGTATCTCCTTGCTTGGAAGAGCCTCTTCTCCCCTCTGGTCCTTTACCAGCTACCTAGCCTCCATGTCGCTTTTAATTTAAATACACATCTAAAACTTAAAAGCCAACATCCACATATAAGAGCAAACATGTCATCTCTGTCTTTCTGGGTCTGGGTTACCTTCCTCAAGATGACTGCTCAGTTCCATTGGCTTACCTGAAATTCCCATTTTCTTAATAGCTGAGTAATAGTCCACGTGTGAATTACCCATTGCTCTGTTGATGAACACATAGGCTGCTTCCAATTTCTTTCTATTATGAGTGAACCTGACAAATGTAGACAGCAACGACCATGGATGAACAAATATCTCTCTAGTAAGATATAGCGTGCAAAGGTTATTTGTTACTCTCCACGATGTTATGTAAAAGCTTTACATGACATACTATGTTTGTGTGTCATAAAACATAGAGAAATTGAGATGGTTTCCAAGTAGAAAATTCACCCCCTACTGACTATTATTGTTCATGGTGTTGGCAGAGAGATCTATGCTTGCTACCAGAGGAGAAAATGTAGTCATCAGTGTTACCAAGCTATGAACTTTGTGACCTAGAACAGCAACCTGCCTATGACATATTCTAGTGTAATAGTGGCACAAACATTGTGGAATTAACCAACAGCTTTTTTACTGTATTTAAGACCTACTCCATGAGATAGGACCAATATCTGTGACTGGTAGCCAAGAAATGTGATACTAGATTGGTCGTGGGCCTAGGGGAAAAGCTACTACTTTTGATATATGCCTCAAAAGTGGTATAGCAGGATCTTGGAGTAGATCAATTCTCTTCCTGAGAAACCCCACACTGCTTTCCGTTCTAGCTACTCCCACCATGAGTGAATATGCGTTCCCCTACCCTGCAACCCGTCCCCCCACCCCGCCCCATCCTCAGCCAGCATGTGCTGGTTTATGTATCTTGGCTACTGTGACTGGGGTAAAATAAAAATCTCAAAGTCATTTTCTTGATAGCTAAGGATGTTGAATATTTTATGTGTTTCTCGGCCATTTGAGTTTCATCTTTTGAGAATTCTCTGCTTAGTTCTGCACTCTGTTTTAATTGCGTTACTCACTTTGTGGTGCTATTTCTTTAGTTCTCTGTCCCATATATCATTGGTGAAGGCTTTCTCCTTCTGTAGGCTGCTGCTTTGTTCAGATGATGGTGTGCCCTTTGCTGTACAGAAACTCTAGCATGAGGTCCCATTTGTTGGTCTTAATGCCTGCATTATCAGGGTCCTATACAGAACGTCCTTTCTTGGGCCAATAATGTCAAGCCTATACCTTACTTCCTCTTCCATCAGATTCGAGGTACCTGATCTTTTGTAGAGGAAGTCCTTGATCTGTTTGAATTTGAGTTCTGTAGAGGGTGATAGATATGGATCTATTTTCATCCCTGTACCAGAAGCAATCCAGTTTGACCAGCACTATTTATCAAAGATGTTACTTTCTATTTTCTCCAGCTTGTATTTTTTTTCTTCTTTTTCAAAAATCAGGTGTGTATAAGTATGTGGAGTTCTATCTAGGTCTTCAATTCTCTTCCATTGATCGGTGTGTCTGTTTTTTGTGCCAATAGCATGCTGGTTCTGTTACTACAGCTCTGTAAGTACATCTGCCAATCTGTGATGGTGACCTCCAGGAGTAAAGTGACTTGTTTTAAAACAGAACCAGCTAGTAAGCAAGTGAACACTTTCTATGGGCTTGGGGAGAGAATTCTTTGCTTGTTTTGGTTCTCTTCTTTGAAGTGCTGGCAATGAAGCCCCAGGCCTCACACTCAGTGAGCATAGAGATCTGTTATTTAGCAGGTAGGATCCTCTCAACTGTATCGGGTGCTTGCTAACTCATGCCTAGCCCAGTGAGCATGCCATACCTCATGCTACAGCACCAGGAATAGAGAAGAACATGCTTCATATGCAAGAAGCCGCGGTTTAGAAAGAATTTGAAGTTGTTCCCCCCAAGGATGAATACATGTTGGGGGCTTAAGCATCAGTTAAGTGGATGTGGAAGTACTTGGCCCTAGAAGGCAATCTGAGGTCTCTGAGGGGCTGATCTTGGGTTGAATTAACTCACAGGGGATCCAGAATGTGTCTTGTCAAGAGTGAATTGTTGTAAGAGTGAACTTGACCCTGAGTCACTCTCTCCCTTCCTGTTTGGCACAAAGATCTCTTCCTCCACCACCACCCCCATATACACTTTATTGCCACTTCCCATTAGACCCTCAAGAGAGGCTGAGCTAATAGGGCCACTTGAAAGTGTCCTTCAAAATCATAAGCTAAATAAATTTCTTTGTAACTATGCAGCCTCAAGTATTTCATTATAGCAATCAAAACAGTCCAATGTAGGAGCCTTGCGAACATTAACAAATTGGGAACAGTAAATCTCAGGACATACGGGTTATTTAAAAGCTGTAGTTACTACTGTTCATTACAACTTCTGAGCAGTCTCACTGTTTGCCTAGTTTTCTCTATGATTAAGTTGTCAAAGGTAAATGGAAAACTGGATCTACATTACAGAAACAAAGCTGCCAGAGATCGGCGTGGGTTGCCAGTTGCCTTCTTGACTTCAATTACGGTAACAATTAGCATTTGCACAGCACCTGACAAATTTGCACACTGCTTTTGCAGTGTCATCTCTCTTTGAGCAAAGGTTGTGAACTGGCTGGCCCCTGTGATACTGTCTCATGCCAGTACTAGGCTTCCCTCCAACCCTTGAAAGTTATGACGTGGAATCAGAGGGACAGTGAGAAAGGAGACATTGGAAGTCAGAAAACCTGCCAAACTCGTGGGCATAGACGTGGATGTTTGGCATTTGAGAAACACAACAACATGTCTTGTAAAAGAAGCAATTGACTCACATTTCATTCCCAAAAGTGTACAAGAACTGCCTGGTACTTCATATATATATATATATATATATATATATATATATATATATATATATATATATATATATATATATATATATATATATCTTTTGAGATGAGTGTTTGGGGTATTACCAATAATCAGCTTGCTTACTCGAAAAATAGACTCGAAAAACATGGGCATATTGGAATCAATACACTGACTGTAAAGGAGCCGCATAGAGGGGAAATACAGGGAGCTGGTAACTATTTTATTTTACAAACTCAAGCTCCTGTTTAAGAAACAGTACAGCCATGCCTCTTCTGCTCAATTTAAAAGTGAGCGTTGGTCTCAGAACCGGCCTGATCTAAAACCTGGGGTCAAGATGATCAAAGGCTCAGCTTAGGAGAAGGAACCTGGATGGCAGAGCTAACCTGCACTGCTCTCTGCTCCATCTCCGGGAAGGAGCGGCTGGGCTCACATCTTCAGGACGCAGCGCCGCAGAGCGAGCGAGGTGATTGGGTTACACCGGGCGCATCCCAATAGCGGGCGCGGGAGCCGCTGGCCCTAAGCCTTTCCAGATGTGGCCGCGGCGCGCGCTGGGCTACCGGCCAAGAGGCCGCCTGCAGCCGCGTCCCGAGGCCGCAGCGCCAGCCGCAATGCCTGCGTCCTGAGCGCCCGGGAAGAACGTGGGTCCTGGGGATCCGCCCGAAGTCACTCGAGGGTGGATGGGGGACCCCGAGGGCCACGTGATGGCTCGGCCCCTGAGAGGCCCGCTGCGGAGGTCCTTCAGCGACCACATCAGAGACTCCACCGCCAGGGCGCTGGATGCCATCTGGAGAAACACCAGAGAAAGACGACTGGCAGGTAAGGGGCATGGGAGATAGCCATGAATTAACCAGAAAGCTTTTGAATGCGCAGATTGTCATTAACTCTCGAAATTAACAGGCTCATCAGATGAAATATAGCAATCTCTGATTCTCAGTGTTTAGTGGGGGGATCTTTTTATTTTGTTTCCTCTTATTGTTTATTCATTTATTTCCAGCTAGGTTTTTTTTTTTTTTCTTACTTTTGTTTTGTTTTGTTTAACCTTGAGAAGAAAAGCAAGGTCCTCTGGGGTGTCAGCGGTGGAGATGACGAACTGCAGGCAGGAGCCTGCGGTAGTCTATTGAGGGTCATCTTCGCAGGTCTGGCCAGAGATGGCCTGACCTGACTGGTGCAGGCCAGGGGCCTGGCAGGGTGTGTGGGTCAGTGGGAGTCCTGCCTAACATCAGTCAGCTGGTGTTTCCTCCAGCAGAAGCTCTGCGTTCCAAGAGGGTACCAGGTGTGCCCAAAGCAGCTGATTGAACTACAATAAAACATTCGTACATTGGTGCGGTTCAACTTTTCTAGGGCTCCCATGACAGGCACCAAATGGCAATGCTGTGTTTGAAGGACTCCAGCAAGAAAAGGAGTTCTCCGCCTGATTGTGGATAGGAGGAATATTCAGAAACTGACAACAGATAGCATCTCACTGGGATGGGGAGTGACGCGGAGGAGAGCCGCATTGCAATTAGCCTTCTATCCTTGTTTGTATATATACTTAGTGAGCTTTACTATGCCATCCACGTGGATGGGTCCAAGAGTATGTTTCTTTGACGTTGTTGTTGTTGTTGTTGATCCGGTTGTTTTCTGAATCCTGGACAGACTCCAGGAATTGTTAATTGTCTTAGACATGCCTTCAAAGGTTGATCCAGGTTTCTGGGCTGTTCTTGACAAAAGGTCACTTGAGACCTCATAATTGTCTCAAGAACTTGAAGAATGTGTGTAAATGTGATAAGACAGATTATGAAGATAAACACAGAAGTTCCATACCTTGGTAGGCAGTTTGTTGGAATGAATGTGATTTGTATATTATCTTTGGGGCAAGGTCTCACGATATATCCTAGACTTGTCTCCATCCTCAGCTCTCCAGTGCTGAGGTGATAGGTGTGAATCGCCATATCCTAAATCAATGGAATTTTTTTTTCTGTTAATCTAAGTAATATTGCCCAATGACAGAGAGGTTGAACAATGTTAAATTGTTAATTAATATAACACCTCTTAATTAATAAAGCAGGGTACAGAAAACAAGTTACTTTAAAATTTTACAGTGTTATTACTGCTTGAAAACAAAATGCAATGTGTTAAATAAAGCAACCAAACTTTCTAAATTATCCAATCACAAGTTGCAGTTGACCAAAGGAGGCCAAGGATGTAAGATATGCAAGTATAAGATGCCCAACAAGAACTGACTGACTTACTAGAAGAAAGAAAAAAGAACTATTCCTTTACGATCATAGCATTTTTTATTAGTAGTACTACATTTGGATTATGTATTGGTGTTTTAGCTTGAATGTAAGGCTACTTAAAACATTACCATTTTCCTGATTTTCACGAAATGTAGAGTTTGACAGCTGGGGGGACAAATGAATATGAGAATATTATGGCTTGGAAGTTCTGTGTCTTTCACATTTCTTTCTTTCTTTGTTTTTCTTTTCTTTTTTTTTTTGTTGGTTATGTATTAACAATCTATTTGTAGAGTCCAAATGCAGGAGCCAATATCAAGTCAGTAGAGCAAACCACCTAGAGAACAGTCATTACTTTTGATGTGTGATGAAAAAAACTAAGCATTCTGTCAACTCTGGTAGCAAATAGGATTTTGCTACTCCAGTCGCTCTGAAGGAATTCTTCATGTTATTTGACTCCGCACAGAGAAGCGTAGATATGCTAGGATGTTTATTTAGTGGAGAATGTGGGCAAAGAAAAAGAACCTGAGCTTCAGCTGATGACTGGGGACCTGGACACTGTTGTGTCCTCCTTGGTCCTTGGCTCCTGGCTGACACTGTCAGGATTTGTAAACTAGAGACTGGTCTGTTGCAGATCCAAACCGCAAGCATGCTCACCGCCACTCGTCCCTTCCAGCAATTCTGCGCTTAACCCTCCCACTGACCAAAACACTACATCACAGCTGTTCGGAGTTCACGGAAATTCATTTTCTGAACAGTGGAGAAAACTGTTATTATATGACACTCCTGCTTGGCCTTCCCTTGCAGAGTGGAGGGTGGTGGGAAATCCCCCACATCCCTCTTCACTGTGAAACAAATTAGGTGACAGGTAAGGGAGTTGGGAGCATCGGTGGAAAGTACTTCTGCTCATAGTGACTAGAATGTCACGACTGTGGTACTGAAGACCTTGCTGACTTGCACAGGCCAGTCACAGGGTGTGGCTGTTTCTACCTAGACAAAGAGTTTGATCATGGGATGAATTTCTACACTTTCCTTTTTAGGTTATGTCTCTCTTGCCCATGACTTGGTCAGAGCCTACCTGCCCCCCCTTTCTCTTTCTCTCTCCATTTCCATAATTTAAGAGTTTCTATTTATGATACCTTATTTATTCCATGTACAAACCTGTCATTTACCTCTCCATGCCTTAACATTCCTTAAAGGATTCTGTCATTTTAAAGGATCTGCCATCTTCTATAAACAAAATACAGATCTGCCACTTGTGAGAAATGACAGAACGGATTGCTTTAATTCACCCCTTCGACTTATGTCCCTCACTGTGCCCAGTCACAGCCCCTCTCAGTTTTGCTTACCTATCTCCCCAGCCCTCCAGGCTTCTTTTTTAAGAGCAGATTGTCTCACTAAGGGTTCAGTGAATGGGAACTTGAGAGTCATGCTAATTGATTGATGGGGCACATAGCCCCATCTGGCTGAACAGCATGTCTTTCTCATATCTCTCTGAGCTCCTCACAGTGTAAGCATAGATGTTGCCTGCCCATCTCCCTCCTATTTGGTACCTGGACATCTTGTCATCAAAGTGCATTTCATTTCCCCAAAGCCATTTGCCTCCTAAGTGTTTCACACAAGACTCCTTGGCCTTTTGTTAAGGTGGGATTCAGATAAAGCCTATTCACACATTTGTAAATATTCTAGGAATATTTACAAATGTGTGAGTAAAATAGTAGAAATTTCTTTTTAAAAAAAGCCAATTATTGTGAAATTCATCTATAGACATGTTTAGATCACAAAATGGTGATGTAATAGCTTAACATGAACTAATTATATGATGATTTTAAAATATATGAACATAGGTATACAGTTTTTAAAGACCCCAAGGCACAGACTGCTGTGTCCCAGCTAGACTAAGAACTATCCTGTGTGCTGACCAGGTCTACTCTTATCTCTAATCTCTTTGTCACTAGCCAGCATAAATAGAAAAACCTGAGAAGCAATGGCTATTTCTAGGTCACCAGCATAGAGCCAATAACTTTACTGTTAGGGTATGGAATGACTGCAATTCACAGAGATGCCCCGGAGTTGGTCACTGAGGTCATAGGGACGTCAGTGGACAGAAGAATGCCAGTTATGTGTAATTGAGAGTGAGCTCCAATCCACATAACTGCAGAGTAGGATGGATAAAGATGTTTTGTGATATGTACAAAAGTGCAGTGTGACCTGAAAAAGCATGGTTTTCATTAGTGACACAGTCCTAGGGACATCTAGTAGCTATAGGAGGGGGGACACCTCATCTCCATTCATGATTGTGGAAACTACTAAAAAGAGAGCTTAAGAAACTCAGTGTATGATTTCCTGCACTGGCCAGCTGCCTGAATCCTTCGACATCTATCCACAGACTGTAAACTAAAAGTTTCTGTTTGATGCTTACTGTGGTCTTCAAATGTTGCCGGGAGCTTTTGTTGTGTTCACTAGTTCTTGACCCCCTGAGGTACCAAGGGTTGTAGCTCACATGAAGAGCACCCATAAACAACAATTCCTATCATTGTGATGCCAAGTTCTTATAGTGAGCGGACTATAGCTTGATGTATACTTGACACAATTCCACAAACCAGATAACTCTAAAGAAAAATAAAATAGACTAAAGTTGAAGATACAAAGAGTTTTAAAAATAAGAAGACGGAAAGTAAGATAAATCCAAACTCTGCCTATATAGTCACTTTCTTCAGCACAGAAGGAGAAATTGATAAATTAAATGGAAATGAGATTTAATAAAGCGAAATAAACACAGTATAAAACCATATAGATTTGGGAAAAGGGATGTAATGTCTCTATTAAAGACATAATATCTTAATCTCTAAGGGGGGAGGGTGGAATCTAAGTGTCTCAAATGTTGAGATGCAAGGCAGGGTGCTATTTCCAAAGCTAAGCACCTTAGAAAGAAAAGAGGTTAATTGACTCTAAAGTGAGAAAGTTTAGACAAATTACGATCTAGATGAGCTTCACTTGACATAAAGCAAACCATTTAAGGGTGTGCATCCAACTGGATCCCTGGGGTATTGTATCGTATGTTTACTCTTATGGCTTTGGGGAAATAGATATCTGTGTTTCAAATGACTGGGTCTGTAATAAGTCAGCAAGTGTCTGGCCTGCTTTGCAGGGTACTTGTTCTCAAGGATTCTGGCATCATTCCAACGAAGGGCAACCACAAACATTGACTCTCTGAACTGCTTTGTGCTCCCTCCGTTCACAGCAAGTAAGGGCACATGGAATGCCTTTTAAGCAGGAGTGAGGTATGCCTCAAAATATGCAGTAAACAGAGACAGCTTCACTCTAGATTTTTAAAGACAGACAACCATTGGGGATGCGAGTGAACTACTGTGATGTGAGTGTATAGCTGCTGAGTTTACTGTTTTTGATGAAGTGAGAATGAGTCAGTGAGTGTCATGGCCATCTATGAGGAGAAAAGATGTTAACAGAGAGACTAAGCTTGCAGTTGAGCCTCAGCCTGCCCGAGTAAAGACTGTGGCTCTTCAAAGCTCATATGAACTCAGAGACTGAAGCAGCAGGTATGGGGCCTACACGGGTCAACACCAGGTCCTCTGAGTACATAGTATAGCTTTCTGCTCTGTTTTTTTTTTTTTTTTTTTTTTGGTGGGGGGCTCCTGAGCATATTGAACGAATGGGTCTCTGATTCTCATCTCTCCTCTTGGGGATCTTTTCCTGTCAGTTTGCCTTGTCCAACTTCGATGTGATGGTTGTCCTTTCCTCTTATCCCATTTTATTTTGTCACATTCGGGGATTTTCCCTTAGAAGCCTGCTCTTTTCTAATGGTAGACAGAAAGGTCTAGATGAAGAGGTGGTGGGAAGGAACTGGGAAGAGCAGGGGAGGGGAAACTAACCAGGAGATATTGTATAAGAACAGGATTTTTTTTTTTAATAAAAGGGAAAATTCTAAAAAAGAAGAAGAAAAGGTTGTGGCTCTTGCACTGGATAACTTTGGACAAAGCAGTGTTCTTCTCCAATGCAAAGAGGCTGCTAACAATGCCTGCATCATAATACACAATTAGGAGTTGAGTGAGCCACAGCTGGACATGCTCAGAAGAGCCTTTGGCACACTGAGAAAGCTCAGGAGTATGTTGGAGAGTATGACCCACTTGTCTTTTCTTTATGGCCTACTTCCTGAGGAGCTTCACCTCTGTGGCACACTGTCACTGTGATCTACCTGGGGCTTTAGAACAGAAGTGGATGAACCAATCCAAACATCAAACAAGCAAAAAAGAAGAAGAAGGAGAAGAAGAAGAAGAAGAAGGAGGAGGAGGAGGAGGAGGAGGAGGAGGAGGAGGAGAAGGAGGAGAAGGAGAAGGAGGAGAAGGAGAAGAAGAAGAAGAAGAAGAAGAAGAAGAAGAAGAAGAAGAAGAAGAAGAAGAAGAAGAAGAAGAAGAAGAAGAAGTAGTAGTAGTAGTAGTAGTAGTAGTAGTAGTAGTAGTAGTAGTATACCTCCACAGAGCAACAATGGAAGACCTAAAGAAAGTAGATTTTCTTTGAACAATTGTTTTTTCTTTTGTGAGCTCCCAAAGGAAGTAGACAGAATAACTGTTTCTGCACATTGATGAGGAAGTCATCCTTGCTTGTCCATTTATCATACTAGATAGACAATCTCTGGGCATCTTCGCAGGCAAGCTGGGGCCTGCTTTGCACACTGCTATGTGGATGGGGCTGAACATGGCAAAGGGTAGCAGTGCTTACAGCTTCAAGCATTCGGCTCTGCTCTGGTGTGGGGCAAGCGTGCTAAATGTCAAGGCTGCCCCGTAAGAGGGGTTGTCCTGCATACATCGCTCTGTGGAGCAAAACAGCTGGAACTCTCCTATTGATTGAAGGTGGTCTGAGTGGCTGGCACTCCCACTTACCAAAGATCTATGTAATCAGAACTAGATGTCTACACCTCGATAGGAAAGACAGATGCTACTGATTGAAGAAGCTGAAACGGGGCTATATAGCAAAAACTGGCTTTAGAAGAACCTTCCTCTGGAAGCTCCCGTGAGGCTTCAATAAACACAGTATTTCCAAGCATTTGCCTGGAATTACTGATGAAGAGTCAAGGCCAGAGTACCCCTGCCCCATTATAATCAGACTCAGATAACGGTACCACTGTTGCTCTTACCAGCTGAAGAGTAGGCGCTAGATCTCCTATGGCTGTGACCCAGAAGGTGGAAGCTGCCAGCAGGTGGCTGCCATCATTTGTAGGCATTGCATTGATGCCAAGTAAGAGCCAGAATCGGAATTAAAAGCATTGCTTGGGCCGGGCAGTGGTGGCGCATGCCTTTAATCCCAGCACTTGGGAGGCAGAGGCAGACAGATTTCTGAGTTGGAGGCCAGCCTGGTCTACAGAGTGAGTTCTAGGACAGCCAGGGCTACACAGAGAAACCCTGTCTCATGAAAAAAAAAAAAACCAACATTGCTTGGGTGCCTAGGAAAAGCCAGAGTCCATACTAAACGTTCTAGAGAAATTTTCTCATCTCGTGTTCAAAATCATCCTGAGAAGTAAATACTACTGTTTTGAGTCCCATTTAAATTAAAGGATTCAGGGGAAATATGCTAGAAAAGCATTAATGAGTTTCAGAGACAAAATCCAGAAGCTTCCAAACCTGCCAATTACCTTAAATCCATTGTACAAAGGTTTATTATGTATTATGTAACAAACACTGTACTAGACACTGATGGACACACAAAAGACAGACAGGATCCCTGCCTACCTGCCATAGGTACAATATCTGAATGCTACCTGTGTCATGAAGTAAGCCCCCCATTTGTTCAAGAAGAATTGCAGATAAGCACCAAGGTGAAACTCATCACTGACTGATCTTTAACCTACTACTGTCAGGGATATAGGAGAAGGCACGTTTGTAAGGGACGGCATCAGCAAGATGTATATGTAGCTTTGGAAAACATGCTCTAACCTGTTGCATTCAAAGTATGAGCTACATCTTTGAGATGGCAAACTAGAAGAAAAAGTGTTAGGAGGAAGGTCTGGTGCCAGGCTCTGCAATGCTTGGTCCTGGAATCCAGGCTGAGACAACAAGGAAATGAAGAAAGAACAGATACACAAACACAAAAGGAAAAAAGGAAAAGCTGGGATATGGTGAATCTGGACACTGGTTCTGGAACCCAGAAACTTAGCTGGTTAGAAATCTATTATATACATCTGAATGGAGGGGGTGAGTTTATTAGATACAGGTGAATGTAGAGGTGGATTTAGCTAATCTCAGGAGGTGGGTAGAGTAGACGATGTGGTTGATAGTTCCTACATACGCATTCAACATTAACACCTGGACCAGAGGAAGTCTTTGCCTTTCGTAGGTCTGAAGCATCAGGGTCCTTGTTATAGCTGTATACATTATCAACAATACACATTCACTAGACTTCATCCACTCCAGACACATTCACTCACTACTTTCTCCTCTCCACAACCCAGCATAAATATAAATGTTGAATAATTCCAGTTTGAGCTGCTCTACTGGTCCCTTTTGGGCCAAACCTCTTCCTGAGCAGAGCATCCTCTCTCCTCTCTCCTGTCTCCTCTCTCCTCTTCCCTCCCTTTCTCCCTCTCTCCTCTCTCCTCTGTCCTTTTCTGTTTAATGAGATGTTGGCCTCTTTTCCAAGTTAAGCGAACAAAAGGTCAAGTACATCACCATGTAAGCCAGGAGACTCCTGACTGGTTTAGAAATCAGTATGAACTAAAATTAGAAGTTATGCCTTTAATATTTCAGTTTGCATACACAATTACACTCGGACTTCAGCACACGGGAGCTATAGGACTGAAGTGGGCTGAAGGATTTAGGAGCCCACAGAATTTCTAAAAGCTCCAAACTGGAAGTCAAGACTCCCTTTTTGCCCAGTAATAACTTCCAAAGTATATTTATGATTTAAATTTTTTAAGAGAGAAGAAAATGAGTGCTAAATATATTATACTTAAAATGTGGCATTAGTTTGCCTTAATACTTTCTAGTTGTGTTTGCTTCTTGTTTCTATAGTTGTCAACTTAACAAAATCTGAAGTCACTGAGAGTCTCAGTGAGGGATTATTTACATTGGGTTGGACTGTGGGGTGGTCTTAATTAAGTAATCTATGTGGACATTCTGTCCCACTGTGAGTAGCACCATTCCCTAGGCAGAGAATCCTGAACTGTATAAGAGTAGAGAATTCAAGTGAGCATGAACAAGTGAACATGTATTCATTTTTCTCTTTGTTAATGATTATGGAGGTGATATGATTAGCTATTTGAAGTTCCTGACTTAACTTTACTGCAATTATTGATTTTATTAGCCTGATTCAAGTTATCTATTCAGTGCCAATATTCCTGATATCAATGCAAAAAATTACCAAAGGATAGAGGAAATTTGTTGATATTACTGTCACTAATTTTCCCAACTAAGACATAATCTTGATGCTGAAAAGATGCTCAAGTATTGTGTCTTACTTTATATTAGAGGCAATTTTACTAGTGTATTCCAAGCAATGTTAATAATTATTATTTCTTACTATCACTTTATAGATATGGTAAAGGTTACAAATAAAAGAACAATAATACCCTCTTCCTGGTGAGTTATTGGCTATTAATGGATGCCTGTGGAGAAGGATCATCATTTTCACCCACTTGTGAGCCCACGAGGCTCAAATGGATTGGTCCACACCTATGATCATGCACACAGCCCTTTGAAAGAATTGTAGGTCAAAACAAATATAGAAGGCATGGACGTGGGAAAGAAATTTCTAGGGAGGTGGAAGAATGGGAAGGGGTGGGAAAGAGAACAAAGAGGGTGGAAGAAGAGAAATCAGAATGTATTCCATAAATGTATGACGTTGTCAACGAATAAGCAAGTTTCAAAAAGAAAATAGCAAGTTCTAAGTCTGAACATATCATCATCAAGTAACAGGTATAAGAACAAGATAACGGGTATTGACAATACAGAATATAGTCAGGAGAATATTGACCATGTACTCCATATTCAAGAGGACACTGAGAATACACGGTACTCTCAAGAGGAGATGTAGTGTACGCTGTACAGTCAAGAAGACAATGATCAGACACTTTGAAATCAAGAAGGCAGGCAAGACACCCACTGAAACAAAGAGTACAAATGGGGGTTATTTTACCAAGTGGGATGTACCTTTATCAATTTCATATTGCCTGGTCAAAGACACTATGGTAGACAACTGAAATGATAGAGAGATAAATTAAAGATCTGACTGGTCACATTGCTCCCTCCACTGAGTATATAATAAGCATGTGTATAAACACAAGTATACACAGCGTGCCTAAAGGTGTGTATGTTTGTATTTCTCTGTAGACATCTTGTACCCCTGAGACTTTATTCTTGTATGACAAAGGGAGCAACGACTTTTTTGAAGCAGCCGTTGACCCAAACCTTATATCCAGTGTCATGAAAGTTTGACAGTGAGAGCCAGAAAACAGAGAAGTTCCTTTCAGTGATTGTCCCAACTTACTATGTACCCCCCCACCCCCCGTAATTTTATAGTAAAAATAATCATAGTGCTGAAATCAGTATAAAGACGGAGAAGAATCAACTTTTAGAGTCTGTAGCAGGAATCTTAATCAATCAATCATTTCCATCAAGAGAAACAATAAGAATGAGTGAGCAGAGCCTGGAGAGATAGCTCAGCTGGTAAAGCACTTGGCAGCAAATCATAAGGACGTGAGTTCAATCTCCAGGACCTATGTTTTTTAAAAAAAAAAAAAAAGAAGCTAGATGTGGGGGGTGAACCCTTGAAATCCCAACACTGGGGAGACAGAACAATCTAGAGATCTTTCTGGCTAGCCTAGCCTTGATCCCAGTAAGAGATCCTATCTGTAATCCTGGATGGTTTCTGAGAAATGATTATGAGGTAAACCTCTGGCCTCTACACATGTGTACATGCACACGTACATACATACATACACACACACACACACACACACACAGAGGCACTCATACCTACACGTGTACACACACTCAAATGTCCACAAATGCACACACACACACATACACACAAAGGGAGATTAGAAACTTCTAAACAATAAAAAAAAAAAAAATCACAAAGATATAGTGAGCATTGAATACTATTGTTAGCCGATGAGCCCTGAACATCCTGGATCTCTGTGCTGGTCCTTTTTTCTTCAGGCAACTTCTTATCAACATGTAGAATCTAAGAAATCAGATATACACACATGCAAATACCTCTCAAGAGTCATATGACATCAAGGAATTTCTCTTCATAAGGACTGAGGAGTCTGAATTTACAGGGTGCCGGTGTAAAAAGTCACGAGCCAGCAACTGCGGGTTGACAACCTGTAGTCAGGGAAACAGCACAGTTTATGCTGTCTAGACTTTGTTTTATCTTGTAAATTTTTGGTGACATATTTAGCTTTTCACAGACAACGCTCAAATTACTGAGTCAGCAGTCGGCTGGCTCAGTTTATCATGACCCCCTCATCACTAATCTGGTCGTGAATAGCAGGATGTTGTAGGTCTCATTTGCAGGGCGACCTTTGAATGTTTTTCATTCATGCTTGATTACTGAGTCCTAGAGGTCTAGACAGTGCTGTTGATTTCTCACCAACACAAACATCTGGTACACACCAAAAGAGGGAGAGAGAGAGAGAGAGAGAGAGAGAGAGAGAGAGAGAGGAGAGAGAGAGAGAGAGAGAGAGAGAGAGAGAGAGAAAGGGGGAGAGAGATCTACTAGATGAGTAAGGCCATTTAGAATCCACCTATATGATATTTAAAAATAAAATTCTTAAATGAAACTCATCTTAGGTGCTAAAGAACACAATCTATCATATTGTTTCCAACTCTGATGAGATTCTTTTAGAAACACAGTTTTTCACCAAGGAAAACATGTTTGTCATTCTATTTCAGGCTGAAAAAAAAAAAAAACACTTATCTTTCTTATGTGCTTTTACAGGAAATTACAATTTCTTTTTTTTTTATGGTTTAAACATCTTTAATGATCTATTTTCTCATCAACATATACAAATAAAACTCAGAATAGAAGAAGTATGTTTTAGGAGCTAGCAGAGCTGGAAATCTTGGTGACTTTTCTTAATTTTTTATTATTTAAATGCTTTATATACATCAAACACATTAACAATATTGAGCATTTTGAGAATCAAATAATACATAAAAATTTGCTCAAATTTTATATTCATATCCTTCCATATCCTAAAAATATTATTAATGAATATTTCATACTAACCATAACTGAGGATCCTACATATGTTGAATACTAAATTGTTTCAAAACATACAAAATTTTCTTTGGGAATTAAAAATAGTAGAAGAACATAAAATAGTAAAAATGAATCATTAAGAAATATATTCTAAAGCCCTTATATGATACCACCTGACATAATGAGAGTGTACACATTATATATCTGTGTACACTATCTAGCAATCAGTTTACTTTAAAAAGATTATCAGTGTTTCTAGGGGAGAAATTATTTTATCAGTAAGTATATTTTAAAAATTTCAAAATAGCAAAAACTCTTTGAAGTTAAATATTAAGAAAATGCTAATTTCAAGCACAGTGAGAAAATTATCAATAATATTTCCATGTTTGTAGAACATGATTTTAATATTTTCAACTGTTAATATTCAACAAACAGAATGATTATTTTAAGATATGTTTCATTGTTATGTCTCCCTTTTCATTTCTGATTATATTGATTTGGATACAGTCTCTGTGCCCTCTAGTCAGTCTGGCCAAGTGTTTATCTATCTTGTTGATTTTCCCAAAGAACCAGCTCCTGATTTTGTTGATTCTTTGTATAGTACTTTTTGTTTCTATTTAGTTGATTTAAGCCCTAAGTTTGATTATTTCCTGCCGTCTACTCCTCTTGAGTGTATTTGCTTCTTTTTGTTCTAGAGCTTTCAGGTGTATTGTTAAGCTGCTAGTGTAAGCTCTCTCCGGTTTCTTTTTGGAGGCAGTTAGAGGTATGAGTTTTCCTCTTACCACTGCTTTCATTGTGTCCCATAAGTTTCAGTATGATGTGTCTTCATTTTCATTAAATTCTAAAAAGCCTTTAATTTCTTTCTTTCTTTCTTTCTTCCTTGACCAAGTTATCATTGAGTGGAGTGTTGTTCAGCTTCCATATGTATGTGTGCTTTCCGTTGTTTTTGTTGGTATTTAAGACCAGCTTTAGTTTATGGTGATCTGATAGAGTGCATGGGATTATTTCAATCTTCTTGTATCTGTTGAGGCCTGTTTTGTGACCAGTTATAGGGTCTGTTTTAGAGAAGGTACTGAGGTGCTGAGAAGAAGGTATATTCCTTTGCTTTAGGATGAAATGTTCTATAAATATATATTAGATCCATTTGGTTCATAACTTCTGTTAGCTTCACTGTGTCCCTCTTTAGTTTCTGTTTCCATGATCTGTCCATTGTTGGGAGTGAAGTCTCCTACTATTATTGTGTGGGGTGTGATGTGTGCTTTGAGCTTTAGTAAAGTTCCTTTTATGAATGTGGGTGTCCTTGCATAGATGTTCAAAATTGAGAGTTCATCTTGGTATATTATTCCTTTGACCAGTATGAAGTGGTCCTTATCTTTTTTGATAAATTTTGGTTGAAAGTCTGTTTTATTCGACTTTAGAATGGCTATTCCAGCTTGTTTCTTGGGACCATTTGATTGGAAAATTGTTTTCCAACTTTTTCCTCTGAGGTAGTGTCTGTCTTTGTAACTGAGGTGGGTTTCCTATATGCAGTAAAATGCTTCATCCTGTTTATGTATCCAGTCTGTTAGTCTATGTCTTTTTATTGGGGAATTGAGTCCATTGATGTTAAGAGATATTAAGGAAAAGTAATTGTTACTCCTTGTTAATTTTGTTGTTAGAGGTGGAATTATGTTTGTATGGCTATCTTCTTTCGGGTTTGTTGAGAGATTACTTTCTTGCTTTTTCTAGGGTGTAGTTTCCCTCCTTGTGTTGGTATTTTCCATCTATTATCTTTTGTAGGGATGGATTTATGAAAAGATATTATGTAAATTTGGTTTTGTCATGGAATATTTTGCTTTCTCCATCTATGTTAATTGAGAGTTTTGCTGGGCATAGTATCCTGGGCTGGCATTTGTGTTCTCTTAGGGTCTGTATGAATCTGCCCAGGATCTTCTAGTTTTCATAGTCTCTGGTGAGAAGTCTGGTGTAATTCTGATAGGTTTGCTTTTATATGTTACTTGACCTTTTTCCCTTACTGTTTTTAAAATTCTTTCTCTGTTTAGTGCATTTGGTGTTTTGATTATTCTGTGATGGGAGGAATTTCTTTTCTGGTCCAGTCTATTTGGAGTTCTGTAGGCTTCTTGTATGTTCATGGCCATCTTTCTCTTTAGATTAGGGAAGTTTTCTTCTATAATTGTGTTGAAGATATTTACTGGTCCTTTAAGTTGGGAATCTTCGCTCTCTTCTATACCCATTATCCTTAGGTTTGTTCTTCTCGTTGTGTCCTGGATTTCCTGGATGTTTTGGGTTAGGAGCTTTTTGCTTTTTGCTTTTTCTTTGACCATTGTGTCAATGTTTTCTATGGTATCTTCTGCACCCAAGACTCTATCTCTTGTATTCTGTTGGTGATGATTGCATCTATGACTCCTGATCTCTTCCTAGATTATCTAACTCCAGGATTGCCTCCCTTTTTTATTTCTTTATTGTTTCTAGTTCCATTTTTAGATCTTAGATGGTTTTGTTCATTTCCTTTGCCTATTTGATTATGTTTTCCTGAAATTCTTTAAGGGACTTTTGTGTTTCCTCCTTAAAGGCTTCTAGCTGTTTACCTGTGTTCTCCTGTATGTCTATAAGGGAATTATTTATGTCCTTCTTAAAGTCCTGTATCATCATCATGAGAAGTGATTTTACATCCAAATATTGCTTTCCAGTGTGATGGTGTGGCCAGGACTTGCTATGGTGGGAGAATAGGGTTCTGATGATGCCAAGTAACCTTGGTTTCTGTTGCTTTTGTTCTTATGCTTGCCTCCCACCATCTGATTATTTCTAGTGCTACCTGCTCTCACTATATCTGACTGGAGCCTATCTGTCCTATGATCCTGGTTGTGTCAGAACTCCTCAGAGTTCATCTGTCTCTGTGATCATGTGATTCTGGAATCCTGAGATCCTGAGATCCTGGGTGTGTCAGAGCTCCTGGGAGTCAAGCTGCCTCTGAGACCCTGAGATCCAGGTGTGGCAAAACTCTTAGGATCATGAGATCCTGTGGACCTGAGCGTATTAGAGTGTCTAGGAGTAGAGCTTTTTCTGGGTGTTGTGGGACTGGTTGCAGAGTTCACGCCCAACATATGCTCAGGGCACTGGCCCAGACCAGAAGGAACTTGTGCTGCTGGTCGGACGGAGTTCCTGGGTGCCTTGGTCACACTGGTCCCAGTTACTCCCCAGCACTGGGGTAGATATTGTGTCCTCTTCACTGCTGATCCTATGATCCTGGGCCAAGAAATTACAATTTCATTTGGTGACTTACAGCCTAGTGAACTTAACACACACACATTGACTCATGTGTACCTCATCAGGGACAACTGGGGAAAACAATGGGTATGAACAAAGACAGAGAGACCCAGAAGCTCACAGCAAGGTGGACTTCAATTGTCCAACCTTTGAAAGTTACTAGAAGACCTTTCTACTTTACATGGGTTTATTTGAACATTCGAAGACACATTCATTGTACCAGGTCCAGGCAGAGGTGTCCAGCTTTTTTAATAAATATGCATTTGTGAGTTTGTATATGTGTGGTGTGTATACATGTGTGGATGGTGCCTGGGTGGCACAGAGCACAGGAGAATGGTGGGTCTCCTATTCTATCACTCTTCATCTTATCCCTGAGTGTTTCACTGAACCTGGTACCTAGGCTGGTAACCCACAAATCCCAGCTAGGGGTTACAGGCACATGTAACCACTCTTGGCTTTTTACATGTTTGCTGGGGTCCAAACTTTGGTTCTTGTGTTTGTATAGCAAGTACTCTTAACCACTAAGGCATCCCTCCAACCCCTACAGAAAACTTTTTTAAGAGCCAAAAGTCGCCAGAGTATTATATCACTGAGTCAGAGAAGCTGGGTCCCTTCCCCTTATGCTACAACTGCTGATCATATCCAGCTGCACAGCATATAAAACACGCCCACAGCCATGAGCATCAGGTTAGAGACTGGCTAGATAATAAGACCACTCCAAAGCATGTGACTTACTAAAGTCTTCCATGTGCCAAGTACAGATATATCAATGTCAGGAGAATACCATGGGCTTTATTCTGGGGATATTGGAAATTGATTAAACATATATTTGATAACTAATTCCAACAGTCTATGTATAACATTGTTTCTTTCCCTTTTTTCCCCTTTTAAGGAAAAAAAACAAAGTTAAAGAAAGGTCTCCTTCAGCTCTTAAGTGATTCATTTTTATAAATTCATGGCTTAGAATGCAAGACTGTTTCTCTTCAGAGCTTGTTAGCACAAAAACAATTGCATAACTGAAGATAAACATAAAAGGTAAACTCCAGAAAAATCATGTCAAAGGAGTGGCTGAAAATATAAGAGTAAATGCCCTTTGTACCATTTAAGACAATAACAACAGTCTCCAACCAGCTACTCTACACAACTCTCAAGGATTAGCCAGTACATGCTCATGGGCTGGGCTGGGAAGAGAAAGCAATAAACATTTGATTTAAGAAAGAAGGAAAGGAAAGCAAGGAAGGGAGGAAGGGAGGGAGGGAGGAAGGAGAGAGAAAAGAAAATGTAGTTGGGGGAAAAGAGGATAACCTGCTGTCTGCCCTCTTAGATACTGTGACAAATAGATAAAAACTGGGCACCCATCTTTAACAGACACCACCACGCACATTCCGAACTGCCATTCCTATGATGCCAGTCCACAGAAAATGTTTTCATTTCAGTGACCCTGAGCATGACTCCCAAGCTGCTACATATACTGTCCTCAGAGCGACCCTCCATAGCCTCTCACCCTCATTAACCCTCATCACTACACACCCGCCCAACCCACCACTCTTGAGTGTCCTTAGCCACTAGCATTCAGTTCCTCATTTTGTGCTTAAAATGAGCGACTACATACAATAAGTTTACTGTGTTTAGCTCGTCCTTGAACATAAGTGTTTTCTTCTCGTGGACCCATACTGTTCCCTGTTTGAACATTAAATATTTTAAAGAATTAATAATAGAAGCTCATTGTTTTAGCTCTCCTCTGATATTAAAATAAAAGCCTAGTTTTCTTTTTTTTTTCTTTAAGTTTTGGTACCTTAGGTAATATCTGAGTTTTGTTTTGCTATTTCTGACAGAGCTTAGAATGGCATCTGAGTATTTTTACTATTTAAGAAAAAACTGACCCATCCTACATACCAAGTGAGTCGTAAGGGTCAAAAGCCAAGTGCTTCTAATAACTTTTTAAGATTGAATAATCTTTGTTCACTTTGAAGACTGTGGTATATACTAATTTCTTTGTAAAACGAAAGAGATGTTGCTATAGCTAATGGCCCGTGTAGTGGCACCACGGGACACTAGGTCCCAGCATCTCCTGTGGCTTGGGCTGCCGTTCTTTTTTTTTTTTTTTTTTTTATGCCCGACTCATTGTTTGTTGATTAAATACAGTTTGAGTAATGTTTGAAATTGTCCTTTCTTCCACGAAGCCTTGTCTCCACAAATAATCTCTAGGTAGGTTACTAATTAACTCATAGCAAGGTTATTTCATTAAACATTTCAGACATTCAAGATATACAAGTTTCAACCACTAACAAGTAATAAAACCTTCCCATCACTGTGAAGGTACCTGTACAAGCTCCTAGATGGCATAATCCACCCTGCTTTCTCCTTGTAGCTGAGGCTTATCATCGTGGTTTCATCTCGTCATATGTTTAGACATTCCAAACAGTATTAATTATCTCTGTACATTTGGAAGCATCAAGTGGTACAGTACTGCAAATATCTGTCAGCAACTCTTCTGGCTCAGGCTTAAGTTCCTAATATCCGTTCATGTTCCAACCCAATGTGTTCATCCTTCTTGCTACTATAGAGCCATGCAATAATTAACTCGTGTTTAGATTCCTTACAGCTACATGCTAATACAAGTACTTGCTGTTGTGAATATTTTTGTTCAAGTCTCCATGTATGTATGTAGAGAAGCGTCTAGGTGGTGAAGTAATTCATCAGAGGATAATGTTTCATAGCCCAAGTTACACACATATAGCCAGAGAATTTAACAAGTATCACCCACATACCAAAGATTCGTAAGAATACCCACTGTGGAAAGACACTCTACATTGTGTAAAGAGCACAGAATAGTTGCTTTAAAAACATTAAAATGTAAATGATATAAATAATAGGATACCAACAATGTCAAATATATACATGTATATACACATATATACTTTAAAGCATGCATATAAATTATTTTGCATATCATGAACAGTATTAAATTATTAATAGGATTCAATAAATACTACATGAGCAAAATTTTTTTTAATTTAATTTTTGAGAAATACATTCTAGAGTACTATATTGGCATCCATCTTCCTCCCGCTCCAACTACTTCCATGACCCCTCACACCCTTTAAAACTCATCGCACCTTTATTATTCTTCTTATATACACACAAGTACCCACAAACCCAGCAAACCCAGAAGCAGTACTTGAGACTGAAGAGAGGAATATGCCAATACAAGAGGCTACAGCAAGGAAGCAAATGAAGCTACAATTTCTGAAACACAAAATACAACTAAGAACACAAATGGAAAAAAACAAAGACAGCAATCAACACACACCTTTCACTAATAACTTTAAATATTAATGTCTTCAACTCTTTAGTCAAGAGAGACAGTTTAAATGAAATGAATGCAACTGAAGATTTGAGTGAAAGTTGGACATAATGAATAAATGAATGAATGAATGAATGAATGAATGAATGTGTCTCTGTCTGTGTGGCTTCTTATTCAGAGGAAGCTAAAATGTAACTAGGTGTTTATTTGAAGGAGATAATAAGTCTGAAGTTCACTTGTACCAAATTTAGTCCTGGAGTCTAAATACAAATAAGGGAGACCATGAGTGTGGGTAATAAAAGTTGAGTGTGTTTGACAATTAGAAGCAGGAAGAGCAGGGCGGTGGTGGCGCACACCTTTAAGCCCAGCACTTGGGAGGCAGAGGCAGGTGGATTTCTGAGTTCGAGGCCAGCCTTGTCTACAGAGTGAGTTCCAGGACAGCCATGGCTACACAGAGAAACCCTGTCTCAAAAAACTAAAAAAAAAAAAAAAAAAAAAAAAAAAAAAGCAGGAAAAAATAGTGTTTCCATAGTAACATACTTACAGTAAGAAAGACTAGAACACTTACTAAGAGAATATTGCCTCTCTACCATAAAAATCCTTGCAGGCATCCATGAAAGCCAAGGGTTGCACAGGCCAACTGTGGGTCCACAGACCTGCCATAGGGGGAAACTATTTGAATGACATTGAAAAAAGAACCACTTCTGTCATGCCTGGAATCCCAGCACTCAGGAAGTTGACACATGAATGTTGCTAGCTGAAAACTCTTTGAAGGCCATTCTGTGCTGCATAGTGAGACTCTGACTCAGGAAGGAAGGAAGGGAGGAAGGAAGGAAGGAGGGAAGGAGGGAAGGAGGGAGGGAGGGAGGAGGGGAGGGAGGGAGGGAGGGAGGGAGGGAGTAAGGAAAGAAAGAAAAGGGAGAGAAAGAAAACACTCTTGTATCCATTCATTAATTTTTCATCTGATCTTCCTTCTCACAAGGTTGGTTGGAAGCAAAATACTTGACAATGTCTGAACACCTTAGATAGCATCTTAAAGATGAACGAAGTCAGCCCCACCTGCTTTCCTTGTGAATTTACAATTTGCCTTATTTTGTTGTTGTTGTTTTGTTTTTCGAGACAGGGTTTCTCTGTATAGCCCTGGCTGTCCTGGAATTCACTCTGTAGACCAGGCTGGCCTCAAACTCAGAAATCCACTTGCCTCTGCCTCCCAAGTGCTCGGATTAAAGGTGTGCACCACCACTGCCCGGCTACAGTTTGCCTTATTAAATGTCTTATTCTACTTGGCTGAGTTGGCCCTGTGTCATTTTATTACAAAGTCCAGAAGAAACCAATTACACAATTATCAACTCTTCCCTTAATTCCACTGCCTTTAAATATTTCTCATAAAGAATGTTCCCCTTGATTCTTTACGTTATTTTTCACCTCTTTAAGATGTAAACCATGGCCTCCTTAGTTCTCCTAACTTCAGTTAGAATTTCTTTCTAATAGTTTTCCTTTCTAACCATCATTTACTTATTGCATCACAGTCACTTTCACAATCATTTTAGCTTTGATGTTCACAAATAATACTCGAATCCACCAAAACTCACCACCTCAACCCAGAAGAGATGTCATCAGAGAAAATGTAGAAAGAGTTCTGTTGTCTTTAAAAAATAATTAGAAATGGTGTAAGACTGGAGTTTTGCCTCCATTTTCTGCTACCTAATTCTTCATGGATCCCTAGTGCTCAGTGCGAGGGTCTCTCTGCTCAGAGCTGTTCCTACATTGTCACTAAATACAAAACAAACTTAAAGTCAGAGTCTGCTGTTATCTTTGTCTCACAGATGTGGAAACATACCCCAAGAGGTTAAATATCATGCCCCAATCACTTAACATATCCAAAATTGAGCTCTTTGATTCACCCCCTTCCAAAAAATGTGTCTTTTTCTTTTTCATCTCAGTTCATGGGAGTCACCTCTGGCTCCTCTGCCCTGTCATATCTTAAATTCCTTCCATCGGACAATTGTATCAGCCTTTCCTGTAAACACATGGACAGTCTGATCACTTGTCACCACCTCACTGCCACCAGCCACACCACCACCACTCGGCACGTGTGTTCTTACAGACTCCTCTCAGCTGGTTTCCTACCTCAATCCTTGTCCCCTGTATCCTATATCCAAACACTGCAGCTAGTGTGACACTTAACCAGCCCTCCTGCATTGTTCTGTCTTATTTACAAGAATATCCTCTGTGGCCAACAAGTCTATGCGTGAACTTGGGCTTGCCACCTCCCCTACCTTACTTTCTTACATCCTTTTGCTAGTTCACCACATCTTGTGCTCTCTGGCCTCTTATGCTGGTCCTTGGTATTTGTTCTTTCCTCAGCCTGAACACATTTCCCAGGTAGTCATATACTATGTTCTTTGAGTCATTTGTACATCTATTAAAATGTGTACATCTGCTGAAAAGACACTGTGATATACATGGGTTCTCTATCAACTTACTGCAAAGCACTTAAAAATATACATGTATGTGATCACATGTGTGCATGTCTACATGTGTGTGCATGCATACATGTGTGTACACGTACATGTGAGTGCATGTGTGTATGTGTGTATATGCTTGTGCGTGTGCATATGTATGTGCATGCTTGCTTACGTGTATGTGTGTGTGTGCATGCACGTGCACATACAAGCACACATTTTGACATGTATGTGCATGTATATGGAGGTCCAAATATGACCTCAGATGTCATTCCTCGCATGACAGGCATCTTGTGGTTTTTGTTTGTTTGTTTTTTCTTTTTTGTATGTGTTCTCATTTTGAGGGAGGGTTTTTGAGGCAGGGTCCCTTAATAGCCTGGTACCTACTACTATGTCCCACCAAGTGCTGGGATTACAAGGTTGGGCCATAATGCTCAACTTTTTAATGTGGAAACTGAGGTTTGAACTCAAGTTCTTGTACTTCCAAGGAAACTACCTTACCAACTGAGCCACCTTCCTGGGCCTTATTCTAGTTTATTCTGTATGTTTACCTATTACCTTTTCTCCCTATAGTGTGCACATTCTAGAAGGTAGGAACTTAATAATACATGTGTTCATATTATATCAGCAACCATTTGTGGGATGATATAAGCCATGGGCATTTGTATAAACTCAAACAAATACATACATATTTCCAAACATAAAGATGTGCATGTCAATATTCCTTGTTAAAACACAAGTGAATCCTATGTAGAACCAAGTAGGAATAAAGATATTTACTAGAAGTTGAGGCAAAGCATTTGCCTCACATTCTTCCAGGGCCATTCAGATACTCAAAAAGCCATTTAAATAAGGCCTGCTCTTGCCTATCATATGTAGGTTTTTTCGTAAATAATTTCTAGATTCTACTATTATTTTTATGTGGATAATTTCTAAAGTTCAAAAGTGTGTGTGTGTGTGTGTGTGTGTGTGTGTGTGTGTGTGTACATAGTTGCACCTTTATCCGTCTAAGACCAGTTGGACCTTTCTCCTTCCCTCCCTCCCTCCTTCCCTCCCTCCCTCTCTTTCTCTTTTTTCCTACACTGTCTAATTTTATATTCTCCACATTTTCTACTACCTATTTTTCATAAGTGTTGAATGAGAGTTACTTTCATCACCTACTCTTCCAATTCTGCTCCTCTCTGCAGACCACTGCACTGCCTCATATCAAATCAGCCACAGATCCAGCTAATCCTGTTTCCATGGCTCCTCCTCTTCTTTCCCACTCCTGTGTCTGCCTACCCTCATGGTAACGTGCCAACCATATTCTCTCCTGAACACAGTCAATGTCTTCAGACTTCATGAGTGCAGCATCCCCCACTTCATCGACATGAGGTTCTCACCTGTACTTTATTGTTAGCGTGGTCCAGCAGTCTCCAAGATCACACTTTCCAGCCATATTAACCCCACACAGCTCTCTTAGCTCTATGAAGATCTTCTTTCACCCACCGACACTCTGTCCTGCCTGTCTCCTGATTGTTCACTAAAGTCCTGCATCCTTGGCTTACTCCTAGTTTCCAACAATGCCCAACTTTGGATTAGCTATTCCCTAATCCAAATCTTCTTCATTCTCAATTCCTCACTTTCCTCATTTCCCTTGTGTGTAAAGCTCAGTTTTTTAAAACCCTTTCATGGAGTGTCTCTTAGTATTCGTTCTTTTAAAGTGAGCAAGTGATTCATTATGATTCTAATTGCCTTATATCTTTGATGCTGTTTGATATGTTAGTATTCTCTACCCAGTCCAGTGAGGAAATAACAACAGAATTCACTTACTTCTATATGGCACGGATATGTGAATACATATCATCCCGGGACCCTTTTTTCAAGCAGTGTTCCACAGAAAAGTTCAAATAAGCCAGTATTCCCATCTCATCCTCAAAAGAAACAAGTATAAATGCCATCTAAGTGGTATGGATGAAAGAAAAGACAGAACAAAAGAAACATGGTGGTTTGGGGGAACCAGAATTGTTCAAGTATTCTAACATCTGTGGCTTTCCTTTTTAATTAAAACAAATTATATGTATTATGTTTTGCATATGCTGCTAATATGTATATCTGTGACCATGTGTGTGCCTGGTGCCAGAGGATGTCAGGAGAGGTGTCAGATTCGTTTGGATTAGAATTACAGATGATTGTGAGCCGCCTCGTGGGTGCTGGGAATTGAACCTAGGTCTTCTGGAAAAAGAGACAAGGATCTTGACCACTGAGCCATCTCTCCAGCCCCAACTATGCCTTTTTTTTTTTTTTTTTTTTTTTTTTGTCTATGCCTTTCTTAAGTAACAAAAATAATGAAACTGGAGCCTGGAGCGATGGCTCAACAATAAAAACAGCTGTTCCTTTTGCAGAGCACCCAGGTCCCACCTCCCATATGGGGGCTCACCAACATCTGTAATTAACTTCTGGGAGTCTGGGGATCTCTTCTGGTCTCTGTGAGCACCAAGAGTGTATGGTGCACAGATGTGCAAGCATTCACACATCCACATAATAAATTCTTTTTAAAATTTGCTGAGTGGGGAAAGCAACTGTATTTCTTTATACTCCTCAACCACATATCAGTCGGTCATATAGCTGGTAAACATTCAGGAACACTAGCAGATTGCTCACACACACTTTAGTTAAAAAACACATTCTACGTGTGCTCACTTCAGGTCACCATAGACCATGATGGTCCATAGCACCATGGGTGTTCTGCATTCATTGTCTCTTATGTAGGATACAGTGACCACTCACCTTAAATATTCATGGTTTTCATGTCAAGTGCTACTGGAATGACCAGCACTTTATTACTTTAATTGCAAATCTTCTTCCTCTGTTTGCTTACTTGAAAAACAAAACTGGACAGACCACATGTCTACGGTATCCCCTGTCCACACAAGGTATAACAGGACCTTGCACAGAGCAGAAGTAAAATAAGAAAAACAAAAACTACTTCTCACTAAGGGTTAACAGTATTTCCACAGTTCACGAAGGTGTCACTGATCGACTCTAGTGCTAGACCATTTAAGGTGGGTTTCCTTTTACCAGTTTATAAAAAAGGAACCATAAGTTCAGAATGTTAGGTAACTAGTCCAAAGTTACGTAAATAGTTAGTAGTTTAAATTTGGATGTGAACTCTGAGTCTAAAGTCCTCAATGTTCCTATAACCTTATAGGGATTACAGAAAAGTCATGAAATGAAAACTACAAATAAGTAAACGTAATGTGTACATGGAGAGCCACTTTTAGGAGCTGGAAAAAAAAGGCTCTAAATTCCATTTTTATATGTCCAGATGTGCCCATGTCCACAGGCACACATGTGGAGGCTAGAGGAAGACACTAGAGGAAGACACTAGGATTTCGCTCTAGCATCTGCTGCCTTATTCCCTTAGCTGGGGATCTTTCATAGAACCTAGAGCGAGGCTGGCAGCCAGCATTTCTAATCAATCCTTCCTCTCTGCCCACTACAGCGATGAGGTTGTAGGAGTGTGCAGTTAATCCTGGGGTGTTGCTGGGTTTTGTTTGTTTGGTTTTGGTTATTTTTTTGGGTGGGGGGATGGGTTGGGCTGGGTTGGAATGGGTTGGGATGGGTTGGGATGGGTTGGGTTGAGTTTTCTTTGTTTTGGTTTGCTTTGCTTTGGTTTATACATGAATGCTAGAGATTTGAACTGGGGGTTCTCAGGTTTGCACACCAACAGTTCTCCCAAGCCACCTCCCCAGCCCACCTCTTACCATTTTTTTTCCTTTCCTTTGCATGTTTGTATAAACAAATGGTAGAGATGGTCCTCCCTTCCTCCAGACTCTCTTAATCTCTTCCTTCAAGAGACTCAGAATGCCCCCCCTCAAGTGTCTTCTGTAAAGCTGAGTATTTATTGTGTCCCCAAAGAAATATGTGAAGGAGAATGATTGGCAAGAGCCAAAGCGTTCTGAGTGTGATGTGTGGACTATTTATCTTCAGGTGCTGGAATGTTTTGTTTTGGTCACACTTGCTCTTAGGACTTTCTGGGTGATCAGGGTTGAGATAGCAGCCACTTGAAAATGGAAGTGAATTGAAACTTGCTGTGCTTAAGTAATTACTTAACCGTGGCTCCCTGCCACTTTGTCTTGGAGAAGTCTGCTGCTAGAACAGGCCTATTTTATATCAAGTTCACTTTTGAACCATCATATTTTCTTAGACACTGTGGTAGTTACTAAACATTGCTTGGCTTGGGGGAGGGAGGGTGGGCTCCGGTTAAACTCCCAAGCATTCAAGCAAGGACAGCTGGTCAGGAGAACAGTCTACCTTCAGAATCTTACTTTCCCACGGTCTCTACAGTTTTTTATTTGTCTCTCTTCATAAACAAAGTCTGCATCATATCCCCAGTTGACATTTTTATATAATCAGTATACTTTCTTACAGTGTTTTCCTTGCTGAACACAGCAAACACTTCCTATTGAGAAACAGCCAGAACATATCATTTCACATGATCGAAACATGCAAAGTGGCTTGTATTACATGTGATCATTCTATCAGAAATTACAGATTATTATTTACTTGTTCAGTGGTCATGCCTAACATTTACTTAAAAAAAAAAGAATAGTATATATAGTCCTGGGAATTACATTTAATATTCTATAAAAATTTTGACTGTGCAACATGAATCACAACCACTGTGGATAACTATTTTCTAACACCTTGATTTCAATGCATGCCATGGAGATTTAAAGTGGTGCTTTATCTTGATAATATCTTTCGATGCCACCAAGATAGGGCACACACTGCAAATATTAGAGATGGACCAAGACTGAGAAACATGGTTCAATAATACCCTCATTGTCCTCGGTCCACTCACCTCAGCATGGTACAATAATCAATAGTTACCCCACGTCAGATTGAAAGCCTCTCCAAAGAGGCATTCTTCATCCTTACCATAAGATTAGCTACTTTCAAAATCAGTGACAACCCCACAGTGGCCATGCCTTTAATCCCAGCAGAGGCAGGTGGATCTCTGAATTAAGGCCAGTCTAGTCTACAGTGTGAAATTCAGAACAGCCAGGGTTACACAGAGAAACCCTGTCTCAAAAAAAAAAAAAAATCAATCAATAAAAATAAAAATCAATGACAAGCCATCATTCTTATAGAAAATCAGATCAAGTAATCTAATATGTATTCACTACTTTTGAGCAACTTAAAAGCGTCAATAATATTCATGTTCTTCTTGGAGATAAGGTTAAATTATCGCTAAAACTTCTTGGAACATAAATATGCAGTGTGCTCGCTCCAGTATTTGTTCATCACTGTGCACTGCTGTAGCAAAAGCATGTAGTAGATAGATGTACTCCCAAGTCATACCACTTGGGTCAGTAAGATGTGAAATGGGCAAAGGAGAGGATTCTTCCACGGATGATGAGTATTTCTTGTATCCTAATTCCAAGGTCAAGGGTTGCCAAGATGGCCATGATCAAGGGCCATACAATGAACATTATAAAGAAGCTGTTCAAATTGGACTGTGTGTGCTATTTAAATGAAAGGTAACAGAGTGGAGGTGGGGATAACATGGCAGGGGGTGCGTGTGGCAAGAGTTAGGAGAAAGAACAGGAGCCAATGTGGTCAAAACACATTGTATGAAATTCTCAAGGGATTGATAAAATTACTCTGGTTTTTTTTTTTTTTTTTTAAATCAAAACAAAGAAGCTGCCTTGAAGTTGTCTGGAGAATAATGTGTCAGAGGTGGGGATGGGGCTGAGTAGATAAATTACTCAAAAGCAAAGTGGTTCAAGGAGAGGAGAAGCTTCATTAATCTTCGTGAAGGGCACGTAGTCAGTAAAAACAAAGACAAGGTCAAAGTCAGTCACACCAGGGTCAGCTTACCCCTGTGAAGTGGAATGTTGTTGTTTGCAGTCCCTATCCTTTATTCATCTACTGGCTCCTCATTCGCCCATCCACTCGTGTGTCTAAAAACATTTTCTGAGTACTTATCCAACCACTGCAAACACACAAAACACAGAGACAGACAGGACTCATCTCTGTCTTAGACACGATCGTGTCATTTATTGAGCTCCTTTTAAACCAGGGGCTGCCAAAAGCTTTTCATATACTTATCATTAATTCCTACAAATGCAATGAAGTATATAGTCTTACTGCTACCATTTCACAATTAACAGAAATGAAAGTCTGGTTTACCTTAGGTACGTTTCCTAATATCATATAATAAATGAAGGAGCAAGAATGTGAATCCAGATTCTCGAAGTCCAGGGTCTACACCATCAACCCTCACCACTATGTTTTCTTCAGTGTTTGTCAACTGAATTCTAAACATTTTGTTAAGTGCATGGTGCATCCTAGTGCATAGAATCACAGAAAGCAACAGATAACATACTTAGATATTTCATCTTTGAGAAAATCAGAAATTTATATCTATTCTTCTAATCCTGGATAATTTTTTCCTCTTGCCATTTGGGCATTTCTGTTTCCAGGCTGTGATTTCTCTTGATGTTTGACAACTGGGGGACTGAAGTAGATTAGGAGATAAGTAAGGAAATTCTGCTCATGGAGGATAATTTAAATAACATGAAAACAATCATCTAAAGCCCAGTAACATAACTTCAATCACTAAATAACTGGGGGAAATATATAGGGAATCAATAACACATTCAGTCAGTATAATGAGAAACAGTAGAAAGAAGGAAATTTCCTGTTGCCTTCCCTCCAGTCCATGGGACAGACATTCCAAGACTACCAGTGGATGACTAAAATCATGGGTAATACTAAGACCTGGTTTCCTTTATGGAAACCTAGATAGCAAATAAGCAGCTAACAGGTAGGTAACATATACATAGTGGATACAGTAGACACTGAGAATGATGCTCATTCCAGGAGAGAGAGAGCAGCACAGTGTGAGAGTTCATCACACTACTCAGAATGGGGCACAGTGTGAAGCATTAGAGTTGATCATCGCATGGCTTCTTCCTTATGATACGTGTGAACCACAGTTGATGATAGGTAACTGAAACCACAAAAGGGAAGGATAACAGTGCATAAAGAGACTCGAACATTTTGTAGACTTCTCATCTTCATTCTACTGAATCTTTTCCTGTTCTTGAGTTGTCTAAAACCTAGGAATGGATACACATGGGAAATAGAATTTTGGATACTTGTCACACTGAATCTGAGAATGGAAGTCTGCTCTGGAAAAGGTAGGGTCACCTGCCTTGTGTCTTCAGATCAATTAATGACAATGTCTAGTTATTTCTCGTGGCCACATTCACAGAGGGGTTTTTTTTATGCTTTTTGTTCTTTATGTATTTGAGAATGAGAAAGGGGGGACTGTCTCTATATCATTCAGAGCAAAGGAATCCACCTGGAATCCCCCAAATGGATCTGAATATCTGGGAGATTATTCGAATCTTTAAGCTGCTTTGTTTTCAAGATTTTTTTTTAAAGAGGCATTTGCAAATTAAAGGAGAGACAACATTCACCCAAACATTAGCTGGTTTCTACAGTTAACATCTGGGCTGCATCCTGACGTCAGAGCTGCAGTGATGAATTCCAGATGTTATAACTTAGCATTGTTTTTGTTGCTCCTAAGCATTTGCTGCCTTTGTTGGTCTCTCGGACTCTTAGGAATACATGAAGGAAGGTTATTAGGGAAGAAAGAGAGAAGTGAGATTGGCCTACAACACTGGTCCAAGTAACCGCCTTCTTCCCCTTCTCTTAAGGACACAAGTAGGCACTGCTGAGTTTGCAGCCTGTGGGGAGTCAGGCTAGAGGGCCTGCTCCCATGAGGCCATTTTCTTTCAGTGGCTATTCAGAGTTAAGACAGGTGATAAGATTGGCTGCATCCTCTTGGGGTTAGTGACTATGACTGCTTGTCTTTTCCATCTGAACTTTGTTTTATGTAGACATATTTTACATACAGGCAGAGAGACGGAGGGAAGGAAGGATGGATAAAGGAAGAGGAGGAAGAAATCCGCTCACACAAGAACAATTATGCTGGAGTGGATCCAGTGACAACGAACATCGGAAGACCATTGTCAGTAGATGATATCCATCCAGGGAGCCAAGCAAACTTGCAAGAACACCTTTTTCCCCTTCAAAATCCATCTTAGATCAGGGTTCATTAATTTTTCTGAAATATCTTAACAGGCTCCAACTTTTATGCTAATGAATCCCATATAAGTTCCCACACTTTATTGCCCACTTCTGTCTTAATCTGAATTATTCTGACTGCCTATGAGGGTCTGACATGTATATTGTTCTATTGTGCCTTTGGGGGACTAGACTGTGGGATGGCTTCCATTTCTTTCCATCCATTAGATGAACTTTGCATGAACCTTGCATGCATACATTATCATGTATTTCAAGATATACAGGAGACTTTGACAATGAATACCAATGACTTCTGCATGAGTGGAATCACCTTTCTGGCTTACGTTCTTGGTTCAAAGTAATATTTTTTTAAGCAAGCCATGGAGCAAGTTTGTAGAAATGTAAATACAAATGAGGATACTTTTCTTGCCCTACCCCCACACCATTATAGCCATTACCATTGCTCAAAGATACTGTGAGAACAAGAGGAAGGAGTAAAGAGAGTACTTAACCAAGATAACCTCTGCTCAGTTCCCAGCATCCATGTCACTTGGAGACTCCAGCACCAGGGGACCAATGTCTGCTTCTGACATCTATGGGCACTGCATACATATGACATACACACAGAGAGAAATATATAAGATAAAACTACATCTTTAAAAAAAGAGAGAGAGAGGGGACAAGTGTCTTGTGACAGGTCCATATAGTAGCATACAAACTGCTCACTTCTCTACATGATAAACCTTCAAGTGTCTTAAGGATGCAAAAAAGAGATCCTTTCATTTTACTTTTAGTGTGTATGTTTGTGTGTGTGTGCGTGTGTGTGTGTGTGTGTGTGTGTGTGTGTGTGTGTGTGCGTGCGCGCGTGCCTGTGTGCACATAAGACAACTTATAGAAGTTGTTTCTCCCTATTTACCATGCAGATTCTGGGGAGCAAAGTAGGACCAAAGTCAGATGTCAGGCTTGTGGCAAACACCCCCATCTGCTAAGCCATCTCCCCAACCCCAATATTCCCTTCTCTATCCATCACAAAGCTCCTTAATCATTTCAACATTTTCCTACTGGGAAAGATTTCATGACCTCTAAGCAGGCTCTTTTACGTTCTGTCTTGAGTATTAGCTCTCTTTAGTAAACAAAAGACACCTGCTCTGAACAAGCCAGGACAGTGGAGGATTCCTTCATCCCTATACTAAGCCACATGACAGCATTCCCACAGTCTAATGTTACAGTACATATGGTTGGCGTTTCTATAGTTGTGCACTTCTGTACTCATAGGATATCTTTTGTTGTATCTCAAGCCTTCCCTTTCTGTAGTACAATTTGTCTCACTTCAATCTAATCTTGTACATTTTATATTTATCTTTCCTTAGCTAGCAGTTAAGCCTAAGGAAATTGTAGGCCTTTATCTCTTCATATATTCTTTCCTTATTTCAGTTATTTTAATGCCTGTAGATTTTGTAAACAAGCCACTGGCTACTTTTTTATTGAGAGATATTTTTTAAGTTTTTGTATATATAGCTGATTTTGTCTGCATGTGTATCTGTGCACTGTATGTATGCAGTACCTGGAGAAGCCAGAAGAGGGCGTCAGACCCTCTGGAACTGGAGCTACAGACAGTTGTTAGCCTCTGTGTTAGTGGAAAATAGAACGCTGATACTATGGAAGAGCAGTTAATGCTCTTAACCACTGAACCATCTCTCCAGCTCCAACCTCTGGAGACGTTAATAAAACTATTCTGTTTAATTTGATTCAAATACTTAGGACAAGATCAATAACAAAATTCATGATTTCTCTCCTGGGCCATATGCACGTTTGTCCAGTGGTTAGCACTCATAAAGACCAGTTAAGCGGACAAATAGAACTCTATCCAACTTCCTGGCCTCTTGACCAGTATAAAAGGACATCAGTAGAAATCGTGTCATTCTCCTGATATGTAAATAGTAGTTTAACAACTCCATGAAAGGGAATGCATGTTCCCTTTTAACAGGGAAAGCAATGTAAAAAAAGGAAAGGAGGGGAAAGGAGGGAAGGATGGAGGGAGAGAGAGAGACAGTGGGAAGCACACAGAAAATGCTGTATAAGAAGACAAAGAAAAAGCAGCAGTCATGAGCCCTCACCAGAGACCAACCAGAACTTGGACTTATGAGAAAATTAATGTTGCTTACTCTGTTGCTCATTCAACTCAGCCTGAGATGTCTCATGCAGCAATGCAATGAACCTTCATAGAACTCTATTGACTATAAAGTCCTATCTGTTAATCTGTTCTTACTTTCTTATTAACATACCCCTGCCTGTATGAAACCATGGCAAAAGCAGGATGTCAAGGATGATGTGGATTGATAAATTTACTCTAGATAAGAAAAATTAGCTGTCTAGTCTTGTGTCTACGGGAGTTCTTCAGTTTATCTAGTCCAGAAGTCTAGTTATTGAAGGAGAATATGTGAGCTGGAGAAATGCTGTGTTGGCCAGCTGGCTTCACCCAGGAGTAATCTGGGAACTACAACAAACTCTCTGGAGCTGTTGCAGAAGCTAGAGAGCCAGTAGGAGCAATCTTGTTCTGCCAGGGAACAGCAATGTGTTGGAACAAAAGTGATCAAGTATGCTAAAGCCATAACGTGGCAGTAGGAGTGGAGCAGAGGCATTTGATGAGATTTTACCAGGGAAACCTTTATTTATGAGACATTTGTCAATCTTCTCCCACAATTCAAGGCAGTTGGGGCACAACAATGACAGTGACATAGTCTACATTCAGAAGGGTCTCATCATCCTCTATCACTCAAACAGAATAAAGAGACTGCAATGGGAAATAGGTAGAATGTCCCAAGGCAAAGTGAGAGACTCCACCCCAGTCTGGCAGGGCCCCATGGCAATATATTTCAAGAAGATTAAAAAGACAAGAAATGGCCAAATATGTGAAGAAATGGCCTCAGTGGGTTCCTGACGTTTGAAGATTTGTGCCTGAAAAGGAAAAAGAATGCTAATGGGGAATAGTCTGGAGTAGCAGATAACTGCTTTGGAGCATGTTTTGACTTTCTATTAATAGCTGTTATTTTTATTTGGGTTGTATTTAATCAGCTCGGGACAGATTTACACATGTGTGTAAACTGAAGAGAAGTTACATTAAATGGCAAATAAGGGTGAGAAAAGCCAAAGAATGAGGTTGCGTCCCTGGGAAGGGGATAAGGAAAACCCCAAGACACTAATTCTAGATGAGCTGAAAAACAGAAGCGACAGGGGCTCCTGCCTAGGTTCATATCCCCTCCCACACAGACTTGCAGACTACGGCAGGAACTATAGTGGTAGCAGAGAACACGGGTATCTGTGAAGCCAGGAGTGTTAGCCACCTCTGCGCTGCTGTATCAAATACTTGGAGGAAATCAAAAAAGAAGACGAAAATTTAATTTTGGTTTGTGTTTTTTTGGGGGGGTGGGGAGGATCAGTCCATGTCATGATGGCTTTCCATTTGGAGCCTCTGATAGGGCTGCATAGCAGGATAGAAACATGTAATGAAGGAGGATGCTCACCTGATGGAAGACAGAAAGCAAAAGAAGTGTGGTCCCAATATCCTTACACTCCTAATAACGGAACTTCCTCCCGCTAAGACCTACCTCCTTAAATAGGTTCTACCACATCATGGTTCTACCACGTATCAGTTCTACCATAGGCTGGCCATCAATCCTTTTAGATATAGGCCTTTGGGGAATATTTATGCAGACAACAGCCTAAGATATAGCAAAACTGATACTCTCAGCACCCTCAGTACAGTGGAGACAATAGAGCTTGTTAAAAATGAGTCTAGCTGAGCCGTGGTGGCACAGGCCTTTAATCTCAGCCCTCAGGAGGCAAAGGCAGATAGATCTCTGGGTTCTTCAGGGTGAGTTCCACAACAGCCACAGCTACTCTGAGAAACCCTGTCTCAACAAATAAACAAACAAAGAAGACGTCTACAGGATGGCTCCCTCTGTTAGGGCTGCAGAACTGAGGGGAAAGAAAGTTCATGAACCTAGACCTGGAGTCCTTAATTAATACGAATGAACTAGAGGCTAGAGTGATGGAGTATCACTGGCCTCCATTTTCAGAGTAATAGTTAAGAAAATGTTGCTCAGGAAGTTGGTGAGATGGCTCAACAGTTAAGAGCACACACTGCTCTTCCAGAAGACCTGAGTTTGATCCTTAGCACCAATGTGGGGCAATTCACAACTCTGTATAACTCCAGTTCTAGGGAGTTGATATCCTGATATCCTCCTTTGGCTTTCCTAGGCTCATACCCATATGCACAGGTGTACTCATATGCACAACCTCACATACAGATACACGCATATATTTGTATTAAAAACAAAGACAAAAAAGTCTTTGAGAAACAGCCGCTCAGAGTCAGAGAATTTATTCTCCTACAATCAATGTAATGGGATATAGATGCAAGATAAAATTAAGAGAGACGAGATAAACTGAAGGGAAATACTTGTGTCTATTACGACCAACAGATGTAGAAACTGAAGCAAATGCCATGGTATAGCATAATATGGGAAATGAGTTTTGTTCAAGAAAGAACAAAACAGGAAAATTGGGAAGGAAGAAGGACTGGACCACACCATGTAAGAGGCAGTTCACCTGCCTACTGCACTGCCCTGTACAAATACACAATCATGACCAAGAGTAACCATGTCCCTGTTTTCTAGGAGCCTCAATTCTAAATGATTTGTAACCAGTAGTATAGAGAGCAGATGTACCCTCTCCAGCTACTGTAGAACTATGGCTAAGTACATTATATACTAGCTTCCTACCTGTAAACAACATCTCACTACAATAAATACAGATGAGCAAGTGCTTCTGAGCTTTGAGCAGTTCCAGGTAGTTCTACAGTGCTAGCTACGAAGTTAGCAAACTATGACATAACAGTGTTAGAAATTGCTCACACATCATTGCAAGCTTTAAGATCATAATGTATGGCCTCAAAGATAAACTAGGTCTCTTCTTTGTACTTGTATGATCCAAATTTCTAATGTTATCTTCAAATCCAGACAGTTGTGCCCACTTATAACTGTTAGACATACTGCCTATGAGAAACAACAACATGTAGAAGTTGAGAGCATGGCTCTTTTAGGATTAGATTCCCTACTCTAATTTGTCATAGAGTAGGTAACAATGGGCAAGTTATTTAACCTTGGTGTTTTCTGCTCCCCTCATCTATGAGATGGGGCTTCCATGAATAATCTCCCACCTCAGGTTGTTGTGAGGGTTGAAGGAGTCACTAGAATCGAAGCACCGACATCATAGAAGTTCTAAATACCTGTTAATTACTGAAAGTACATATGGTATCCCTCTCCTTGAAAGGTATTGTATCCCCTATAGTTGAAATCGTATGGCAAATGATTGCCTGAACTAGCTTTGCTAATATAATTCTGTCCTGGTAACAACAACAACAGTGCCAAATTGCACAAGCAGATAGCAATGTTTGGCAGTATCTGAACCTTTCACTGTTAATGGAACAACTGGAGCTGACTTTCATTTGGCATCCCACCAAGTAATGAATTCTTGTCATCCTTTCAAGCAGTATATTTGCCTTTTATCTCAGATGTTTTCAGTGGTCATACATTAGAAATGTCCACAAGCAACACTTTTTGTGGAGCAGCAGGTGAATCTCTGCAATGTGGTTGAGTGCCCAGCCTATCTGCACGGTATGCTTGTTAACAGGGGAGTCTGTTTCAGCGTGTGTTAAAGAGAGACACTCAGTCTGAGTTTCATTCATCACTGTTTTGCAATCCAGGGTCACTTCTAGGTGGGGCTATGTACTGTCAACACAACAGGAATGAACAGTATTTATGATCTACATGATGGGATGCATTGGCCTTAGGACACTACCTTATTCACTCCACAAATATTATAAATATGTCCAAGGTACCATGCTCTCTCATGAGGGACACAGCCCTACTCTCTAGACTATCTGCCAATATTTAAATAGGGACTCAGATATATGTGATAAAGAAATGAGTAAGGAACTGGAATGTAAGTGGGTGTTGGGTAATGGAATGTCATCGTGCAAAATGAAAAGGAGGGGGCCATCTGACCAGCTATACCTTAGTGCTTTGTGGGTATCTGTACTTTGAACATGCTTGGAAACCAGACTGGGCCTGTTCCTTGGGAGCTCTTTGCTCAACAAGATTTCTGAAACTCGGCAGAGGGTAGAAGTGTGGGCAGGAAGACAATCCAGAAGATAGTCCCAATTCACACCGGAGCTGAGAAACAGGTGTGTGACCAAGACACAGCAGGAGTACCGAGGAAATGTGTTGTTCTTAATTATAATGTTCATGGAACATAGCATGGAAAAAGCAAAAGAGGTTTCAAGTAGTAGAAACAAAATCCCTGGCTGGGATGAGATGCTTCGTATGGTGGAAGGTGGACAACAGCATATGACTGTGCAGAGAGAAGACCATGAGAAGTCTAGAGGGTCAGGCTAACAGGAAGGAGCCTTAGTTGTAGGCAGTGGAGAGACACACATTACCTAACGTGTCTTGAAAATAAAAGAGAAGTCTAGTTTGTTACCAGGATGCTACTTGGTAGTACTGTGCGACACTATCTGTGAGAAGATATGAACAAACATCTACTCCTCCCAGATGTGGGACTGACTACAGATCAAGGTTCGATACCACAGAAGTCCAACTTAGTGAACTGGTGATTTATATCAGGGTTAGGTATTTATAGGAATATGGATATAGGGTTGTTTACAAGAGCAGAAAAGATTCAAGGATGCTTTATCACCAAGAACCCACCCCAGAATCATGTACAGCTCTGGAAAGCTAGAAACCTGATGGTTATTCTACAATGTACAGGCAGCTCAAAGAGTTGAAGGATGTTCCTTTCACGTAGCTCAGCTGGTCTGAAAGTCTTATAGACAGCCAGCCTGGTCTGAGCAAGTCTCTCAAATGTTTGTTCTAGTCCTAGTTGGGGGCTCTAGTGAATCTGGTCAGTTTCAGGGATATCCTGAAGCTATTGAGTTGTTTATTTCCTGGGATTTAGAGCATCCCTACAGGATGGAGTGTTTCACCATTCTTCACCACATCTTATTTCTTTTTTGTTTTGTTTTGTTTTGTTTTTTGTTTTTGTTTTTTGAGTTTTTTTTTTTTTTGGTTGGTTGGTTTTGTTTTGTTTTTTTGTTTTTCGAGACAGGGTTTCTCTGTGTAGCCCTGGCTGTCCTGGAACTCACTCTGTATGCCTGGTCCACATCTTATTTCTTAAGGAGCTTTCTTTGGAGATTGAAGGTTTTATCTGAGAGGAAATAGCCACACAATAGATGCTTAGGAGACTGATGTTTCCCCAGATCAGATTTCACAAGAGGAACAAGTCAGAAAAGAGATGGAAAATGGGCAGAACCTGAAGCTGTCCACATGCGCAGGACCAGGGAGGAAGGTGTATAACGTGAAGGTAGGACCAAAGACATCAACTTGGGATTCATCAGCTGATAAAAGCAAATGAGATAGCCGAAAAGAACACAGGGAGAAACAGCACTTTGTGTTGCCATAAAAAAAATTCAGATGTGGCTAGTTACTTGAAGAGAGTCATCCCTGATGATCTTAACTTTCCTAATGATAAAGAAGACAAAGTATTGATTGAAGGAAAGTAGAATGCAAATTGATGAGAACTTTCTGGTTAACCAACAAAGAGAAATGACATTTTAGTATAACTTAGAATTCAAAAAAGGGGAAAGCAGTCTGTACTGTTATTACCATGCAAAGCATCATTGTTTCTGGTAATTATCAATTAGTACTCTTAAAGTCTAACCCAAGGCCTCCTTCACTGAACACAAGACAACATAGCTTTTTTAAAGCTTGGTAGAGTCAAGGTCTCTGTGATAATTAGTCTTAATTGTCAATTTGACACAATCTAGACATGTCTGGGAAGAGAATCTCATTGGAGAATTGTCTACATCAGATTGGCCTGTGGGCACGGCTGTGAGGGATGTTCTTAAATGAGCTAATTGAGCTAGGAAGACCCACCCTCAATGTGGGTGGCACCATTTCCTGGTCATGGCTCCGGACTGAATGGAAAAGAGAAGTAGCTGAATTCAAGCATGGGTATGTCTTTGGTTTATACCAGATTGCAGATCTGATGAGCAGTTCCCCCCAAACTTACGCTGCTTGACTCCCCTAGTGTGGTAGACTGGACCTTAGAATTATAAGGGGAGATAAAGCCTATCTACTTTCCAGAATTGCTTCGGCCAGTTTATTTTGTCACCACAGCAGAACTAAGACAGTCTCTATAATCTCATGAACCTTCAGCAGTGGCTTTCTCATTCCTTCTAATGCTTGAGTTCAGTTTCAAGTGTTTTACTGAGGACTTTTGCCTCTGCATTCATTGAGGACATCAGTCTGTAATTTTCCTTTTCTGTCGTATCTTGGTTTAGAATTAGGATAATACTGGCTTTGTGAAAGAAATTTGGAGATGGCCCCTCCGTTTTTATTTTATGGAATAATTTCAGAAATACTAGTGTTAAGACTTTTGGAAAGTGTGGTAGAATTCTGCCCCAAATCCTTCCAGGCCAGGACTTGTTTTGGTGAGGAGATTTTGAATTCCTGGTTCAACTCATTGCTTGTTCGAGGTCTGTTTACATTATTTATTTATCTTGGTTTAATTTTAGTAAGCCATATACACCTAGAAATTTATCCATTTATTTTGTACTTTCTAATTTAGTAGGATAGAAAGCTTTAAGATATGTCCTCATGAATTCCTGGGTTTTGTTGGTATCCGTTCCAATATTCATCTCATCTCTAATTTTATTGATTGCAGCCTGTTCTTTCTTTTGGTTAATGTGACAAAGGGTTTGTGAATGTCATTTGACTTTTCAAAGAACGAATTCTTTTTTCAGTCTTTCTTTGTACTGTCTTTTCTTTTTTCCTTTCCCATGGAATTCCAGGTCCCAAATTCTCATCATCTCTGAGCAAGGGAGTTGCAAGCTATCTCTAAGCTGAAGTCTTCAGAAACAGAAAGACACATAAGACAGTTCTAGAAACCCATAGTGTTCTTTTTTCTTGTAATATTGAAATTTTATTTAAAAATAAAGGATTTCCACCATGTGTCACGAACAGTTTGCAACACACAAAAGACCCCCCGGGCTGTTAGGCTGTTATTGCTCTAGTTAGATCTGAGTCACCAGGAGTTAGGTGTATTACACTATGGGAAGTATGTCTTTTCAAGAGGGCCTGACAGGAACTGAATGCCAGAACTAAGCAGATGAAGAGCGTGACGTGTTTGCCTTCCTCATCTGATATTAGTGGTAGAATTGCTATTATGTTAGAGTGCACACATTTTTTTTAACTTGTAAAAGAGTTAAAAGAGTTGAAAACTACCATTATAATCCTAGTCTGCGGATAATCCCAGCTCCCTTCGATGGTTTCACTCAGAACAGTGAGCCAAATGGATGGATCTACACAGGCTACTTCTTTTAATGAAGCATGGAAAAATGACCAAAAGGCATAAAACCGAGAGAAAAGGAAAGGCACCAAGGGTCTGGGTATCCCCCAAGGACTAATTATCCCTTGAAAGATCGTGAGGGCTGTGGTAATGTCCCTTACTTCCTAACAGCACAGTGGGGTCCCCACACAGCCAGGGGAGGTCCCCACACAAGAGAGTGAGAATCTCAGCTCTCAGCCCTTGTCTCTGTTGAAAGCAGCCTCTGTTTTCTCTCAGTTACCTAGGCATTTAGAGGACCCGAGGGCTGTTTTCTCAGTTACATGAATAGACATTTTACCAAAGTATTAATTTTGAAGGCATCTTTTTTTTTAATCATCTGTAATCATTCTGTTTGATCTAAAATATCAAAAAACCTAAAATAAAGAGATAACTAAAATGAAAAGCCAGAAAAGATAAAGCAAAGAAATATATCGCAAATCACATTAAAACTTTTAGCACAGAAAGATGTGCATGCTTATGTGAGGTAATTTCCTACCCCTTTATACTCTGAGTGCTTGCAGGACATATACAGTAAAGGGATCTCCCCCCACCTCTCTGTGTGTGTGTGTGTGTGTGTGTCTCCTCTGCAAACATTTCTCACCTAGGATGGTTTCTAAGAATCTTCTTTATTATGGATACACGCAAGTTCACAGTCTGCTTACAGGAATCATTGCAAAACAACCATTTGGCCTCACAAAGCCTTCTACTTAAGCACAACATTTCTTAAGTAGGATTTTTGAGCTCGTGTGAAAACATAACTGACTTGGGTGTAAGATGACTTTGGGTAGATAACCCGGACTGCTGCTCCCCTTTCTCTCCAGCTGTCTCTTCCTCTCTCCTTCTGTACCTATTCCTCTTTTCTCTTAACTTTCCCTGTGATCCTCCAGATCTTCTCTTTCTCCACCTCCTGTATCTGGTTAGAGGAAATAGTCTCACACTATCCAAACACTTTTTTACAGTTTAATACTTGACATACTGAGCTATGGCAAACATCCTCCATCTATGTTAGTAACACCTACCCCAGGAAAGGGCCAGATCCTATATTGTGCAATATTTTTTCCCCACTCAGAGCAAAGATATTTATAAATCAAATAGTATATCTGCATTTACATTTAAATAGAGTTGTGACTGTTCATAGCTTGGCCATGCAAAGTTGCTAAAACTCTGTGTGTGTGTGTGTGTGTGTGTGTGTGTGTGTGGTTTAAAAGAAAAACTAGGGATATGGACAGGTGCTTAACTAGTCAGAGTGCTAAGAATAAAGGATTGAACGGTCCTCACACGACCAACACTCACAGAAACCACAGAAGAGGAGGCAGAAGGAGCGTAAGAGACAAAAGGTGGGAAGGGATGCTGTGTAAGGCTATCTTCTGGACATGACATGGCTATCACACTCATGAACCCACAGTGCTGTGCTTACCAGCATAAGATCTACACATGATCATGCCAGCCACAGTTCTAGCCCAGATGGGGTAGATGGTCTCAATCCCACCCCTTACTGAGGAGCAATTGACAGTGAATAATTGCTTAAGGAAGAAGGCCGATTCCTTTTGAGGGTGTAAATTTCCTTTGTTCCAGTGAATGGCCTCACGCCCATGCATATATGGACAACATTAACTGGACATCATGGATACACCCCCACCCCCACTCCTTACAAAACAGAGACATGCAATTGGAAGGGAGGCATCTCGGGTAGATGTTGGGGTTGAACAGGGACACTCGGTGGGGGGATGTAGCAGAATATAGTAATTACTTTTTGTTGCTATGACAAAATACCATAATCAACGCAACTTATTTTGGCTCACAGTTCCAGGAGAGAACTGTGGTGAGAGTTCACATAATGGTGAGAGAAACATGGCAGCCGGTAGCCACATTAGGAAGCTGAAAGGCAGATCTTCGTCTACACACAAGGAGCAGAAAGACTGAACTGGAATTGGGGCCAAACCCATGACTCCTGGAGCCTACCTCCAGTGATGTAGTTCCATCATCGAAGCCACTCCTCCTAAAAGAGTTCATAACCTGCCAAAACAGCAACCCCCCTGGGGACCAAGTTTTCAAATACTTGAACCTGGGGGGGGGGGACTTCTTCATCCAGTCTACTTCAAGGGGTAGATGAACGTATTCCATCATACACACGTATAAAACTTGTCAAAACAAGGGGGAAAGTTGGCATAAGATAGAGAGCGATTGACTAAGGCACCTGACACTAAGTGCCAACTGCAGCATGCAGCACATGAGATGCCCAGGCCCACACCCACACACCAAGGAATGAGAAATCAAGGGTAATATTTTGTGTTCATCCTTTAAAGCACCCACTCTTTTTCACCTTTGAGTCTAACTTCAGCCCCCTCCTTTCTTCGAAATGCCCCATGGTTGAGAAGGAACGTTAAGAAGATGAAAGCAAGCCCCTTCCAGCTAACTGCTGAGATGCGCCCACACGGCCAGCACAGCTCATGGCGGTGGAACTTCCATAAGAGGTTGGCATTTGTTCCAACCTCCGTAAAGGGCTCCATAAAGGGTTGTAATAAAAGGAGTCTGCCTACTGGCGCTCCCAGGTGTCCGCTGTGCATTTGCCGATTAGGACGGTTTATGTTTAAAGGGAGGGCGCTGCAGCCACTCCAATGCCTCTCCAGCCGGCTGAGACTGAAGGGATGCGCCGCTGTTTTATCTCTGGCACCAGGACAAGCTTGACAGAAATGCAAACTCTCTGGCTTTCCTCCTGAGCTCTGCTTTCTCTCTTGATTGACTACAAGTTACCTTGTCCATTGTTTTGTTGCTTAAGGAATGCGTCTCTCCAGGTTACCATTCTGCGCATGTCAACACGTTTTGTTTTACTAAAAAAAAAAAAAAAAAGACCACATTTCTAATACTTCAAATCCTTGGATCCCTTGAAGCTAGAGAGCTCCACATGGTCTGAGACTACATATGGAGATTTTACCCTCTCAAGGGTTCTGCTCACTTGTAAATGTGGGGTGTGTGTGTGTGTGTGTGTGTGTGTGTGTGTGTGTCCCCATCTATCCATCCGTCCATCTGTGGTCTGTCTGTCTAACTGACTGACTGTCTTGGCTTATTAGATGTTGCAGTTGATTGCCTAGAGCATGGTATAATATTGGCCCAGATTCTTTCATCCCTTGAATGTAGTAAGATAGTGAAGCGGGTTGCTCCCCAGTTATAGTACTAACGTCTATCCCTGTGAACTTGGTTGGCAGTTATGTGCCTGTGATCTGATGGAGGGGAAGGAATCAGAGACTTGAGTCACATCTTTCTTCTCTAGTGTCACCGTACCTGACATAGCTTACCAGACCCCTCCTTCTTTTCGAGACCCTGGGACTCTCTTGAATCCCCATCCATCACAGAGTAATTCCTAACTTTGGGCCTTTAGTGACAAAGCACCTGTATTCTCTTCGCTCTTCTTCACCTCACTCTTCTCTGACAAGCCAATACTTGGCATTATGTAATTCCATCTTTATGGCTGGAAGCTTTTCCTCCTATGTGCACCCAGCAACTACTTCTGCAGTTATTTCTTCGAACAGAACAAAGGGTATAGCCTGTTAAGAGATAGCCTGTTACTTGGACTGGAGAGAAGAAACCTACTATCTCAGATAAACTCTCTTACCCAATGTCCTTTTATATGAAACAAGATAGAAGAAAAACCAAGTAATCGTGAATTCATAACCTGTCTTCCAAATCCAGTGATGTTGCTTAATTTACTTTGCTGTTCTGACTAGACCTAGATCCCAAAAGCCAAAGATGGGCCTTCTTTATACCTGTACCTCAAAGCAGCTGGCAGAACGTGGTGCGCATAGTAGGCTTGGCCAATGTTGGCTCGGCTTCTGTCCTTTTCAAGGAAAACCCACAGCCTCCTGGAGGCACACTTCAATGTCTGCATCATTTAAGAGGAATGGTTTTTTATATGAGCTTCCAGGAAAATAAGCTGATCTCCCCTGCTCACTGTGCAACCTAGAGCACATTGGACAGGATCTGCCCTGCCTGTGGGCTCCCAGCCATAAGATTCTTGGGAGTTGATATCTAGCTTATCCTCAGATCTGCAAGTCCCAGAGGGGGAGCTAATCCTGGCGTGGCTACTAGTCAGACCTTATTCCTAGACTCCTGCTAAGCCATACGGAATCGTCCTGCAAGTCAGAAGCACGCCCCCTCTTTTGACAACACCCATCCTACAAGATAGATGGACACTTAACAGATTAATCGAAGCCATCTCTTCTTTATGAACTGGAGAAAAGGAAGAGCACATATGCATTGCAATGTGCTTCCAGGAGGGTGTGGATTTATTTACCTTAGAACAACCAGGAGCTGAGCCAACATTGGCTAAGCCTACTGTGCACGCTGCTTTCTGCCAGATTCTTCGGAGTTCAAGTATAAAGAAGGCCCGTCTTTGGCCTTAGGGCACAAGGTCTAGTTGGAACACCAAAATAAATTAGGCAACGTAGCTGAATTTGGTAGACAGGTTTTGAACATACCGTCACTTGGTTTTCTCCTTTCTTGCTTCATACAAAAAGGCATTAGGTAAGAGAGTTTTGAGAATATCTACCTGAGGTCATAGGAGATTTCTTCTCTCCAGTCCATAAAGAAGAGATGGCTTTGATTAATGTGTTACAGGTCCTGCCGTCTTATAGGGTGGGTGCTGCAAAAAGAGGGAGTGTTCTTCTGATTTGCAGGACAATGTGGTTTGGCTTAGCAGGATTCCAGGAATAAGGTCTGACTAGTAGCCATGATCAGGATTAGTGAGTTGAGCTGATACCTAGCAGCTTTTATATTAGCTGTTCTATACAGAGATTTTAAGGTTTACCTTAAGATAATAAAATTCTGGTCTAGCAGCATACATGCAAGTGCTGACACACACATACAAGAAATTTTGATGGGATGTGTGTGTGTGTGTGTGTGTGTGTGTGTGTGTGTGTGTGTAGATAGATAGATACATACATACATACATACATACATACATACATACATACATAGATGTCAGGACAAAGATTTCTACCAATAATTATGAATATTCACTTCAAAGATGTCAGAATGGTGCTTTTGTCTCTTCCTTCTCTCCTTCCCTCATTTCCCCGTCTTTTCCTTCTCTTCCTCCTCTCTTCCTATATCTGCTTTGTTTCTTTCTACATATGTATTACATTAGTGCCGTTTAAAAACAGTTGGGAACAGTTGGGTACAGCCCAGACAGCGAAACAAGACGTCTTGTGCTTTGCTCCAGAGATACTGTAATTATTTCTCCGCAGGGGCCCTTGAAGGCCGGCAGTGGGAAAGCCTTTGGTCTCCTGCCTTCTACCCTTCAGCATTGGACATGAGCTTTCCCACTTACTGCTGGTCCTTAGAAAGAAAGAGGGTGAAAAAAGAAAGAGGAAAATGATATGGGCACTTGTAGGTGAAATAGATTTATATAATCATTAAAGGTTGGAGCTGGAAAGGAACTTATAGCCCCCTGAACCATCAGCTTCTTCCCTTTCACAGGGAATATTTAACCCTGGAAATCTTCAGTGGTTTCCAGTTCATTTCTTGGCTTACAGAGACCAAATTATTTTTAGGACCAGTTTTGTCTCCTTTAATCCCAGACTTCAGGAGCCAGGAACAACCAGCTATAACTTTGTCGATCTTACAGGCAGTGTATCACCGAGCATGGGGTAGATAGATCTCTTAGATAAGTGTGACCTCATAGGATTGACCCTCAAGTTGTATTATGTCACTAAATTCTTGATACAAAGATAGAATCACCACTCACTAGGTCATTTATCTCACGGAGTTCTAATTTATATGGTCGGAACATTTCCAGCTCATTGTGGTATGCAGTCCATACAGTAAAATTCCCCGCCTTAGACTTCTGGAAACTCTAGAAGGAGTATTTTCAGAGATCAGGGAGCTTTTTTTGTTTTGTTCTTATTGATTGTTGTTGTTTTGTGTTTTGTGTTTCCTTTGGGGATTTGTTGTTGCCCTTATTGTAGTTATGTTCTTTTTTCTTGTTGATAGAGGGTCTCACATATAACTGGAGCTGATTCAGAACTTATGATCTTCCCAGAATTATGGGCACATGCTACCACAGCCAGCCAGCTAGCAAATAGTTTGGGAAAGGCCTCGAAGGCCTGTGGTTTAATACACTCAACAGCGTCACTACCAGGTGTTGTCTTCTGTAGACGTTGGTGGTGGTCTCACATGGTCGACAGTCAAACAGCCAATGGTCAGGTTGACAGGCAAATCAGGGATCTTTCGGTTTTAACTTCAGTTTTAATATTAATTTTTCAAAGAGAAGCAGACAGTATCTTATAGTCTCATCTCCCGTTAGTTCAATGGACAAGCAAAGCTAATGTAAAGTCTAGACCTTGAAATCAGCAGAAAATGAAGACTCGCTGACAGTAAAAGTGTAAGAAAAATGAATAAGACTTAAAGAAATTCCAGCCAAACACAGATTAGTACATTTCTTGACCTTGCACCAACTCATTCTGCTGCAGCCACACAATGCATTCTGTCTTCCACATTGATTCAATACTTGAATAAGGTAATGTTTTCTTCTGTCATGAATACTTTGAAATGGCTCCCATCCACAGTACACGTTCTAGATTTGTCTTACATTAAGTTGCTTAGGATTTTTAAAATGGGGTTCATCAGAGCCCCAAACGTAATTACTAGCTTAAGGGCAGCCCTCCAGAAGCCCCACGTAGGCGTTCGCTGCTCCCTAGTACTCTGTATATTAAGTAGCAGCGAAGGTCCTCTTCAAATTCCTCTCAGAAAGGGCTTGTCAGCTCTGCATAGCCTTCGCCCTTCATTTTGTTTTAATGGATGCTTTAAAGCTGTGAGAAATTAAAGGTCACATGACTGAAAGTGTATATGGCAATTTGTCCAAATTAACTATTACTGTGGTCTGGTGGGTGAGGATGGGCCATCTGGCTCCATTTCTCATGCAACATCTTTCAATTGAATTTCTGCCAGGCTTAATTATCCTTCATTCTAAAAGAGAAAATACATTTCTAGTAATCTTATGGATTAATTACCACAACATTTTAGTCTAATGAGACTTCTCTGACATAGCTCACCTATTTCCCCTGCAAAAGAACACAGATACAAATTAGCCCTGAATAATCCCTATTTTGGAACATATTTAGAGCCACAGATAGTAAAGAACTTCACCGTTCTGGGAAGCTGAGAGAAGATAGAAAGGACAATGAGTATTTAAATTGTCTTTGACTTTTAGTCTCAAGAGGAATTACATGCACTCTCCCCTATTTTTCTTCTATGTACCATTTTTTTTTAAAGAGCTAACATTGGATTCAGCGATTTATCATTAGTATCTCATCTCGGAGTTATAAATAAAGGTCAGGATTGTTCTTGACCATTGACAATTCTCCGAAGTTAAAAACAAAGAAAAAGACACTAAGTGATTCATGTTTGTGTGTAAATTGGAATCAAAGATAATTATACCTGTTCTTTTAAGTGCCTACCCCTAGCTTTTCACTATTAAGTTGTTATATGTAAAACTGCAAACACATCCAAACTTGCCATCTGCACCAAATGACTGGATAGGATTCCATCATAAAACTTACCACAGATCTCCACGGCCATAACTAAATTGCCTGGTGCCAGACAAAAACGAAGGAGGAGCAAAGATTTCAGTCTCCATGACACATGCTTTTGCTAGGAACCACAGCATATTCTATATCTTGTCATCATTTATGACAATACGATTTGCAAATTAGTTGTTTTACGATTTGCAAATTAGTTGTTTTAATTTATGTTGAATCTTTTTTTTTTTTTGACAAAATTCTATGACCAAAAAGATTGATACAAAATTAAGCTTTTTAGCGTTTGTGAACAGAGCATGGTCTGATTTAATGGGGCTTCAGGATCTAACTGCACAACTCCTTATCAAAGCTTATCAAAGCAAGGTAACTTGCCTGCACTGTTTTTTGTCTTCAACCTAAGCCCAGACAGATGACTGGAGACAGATTAAAGCAAACACAGTGTCCCTACTCTGTCCCTCGAAGACAGGGACATGAAGGAAAACTGCTTCCATTTTTAATATCTCTTCGGATTTCCACAAATACAGAGCTTTTCCTCATAGGCTAAGTACTTTGTCTTAAAGTAGCTACTCGGCCCAAACAAAAGCCTTAATTAAGGCTGACGCAGGATGCTAAGAAAGATTGGGCTGCAGTGTTTATATAAACAGGAAATGCCCTTGAAATAGACCTCTCCTCCCCAACTTTCCAATTACTCACTGAAGGTTTCATTGAAATCCATCTCTGCCTTTGACTGCTTGCTGAGGGCTGAGTGTCTAGCTTAGAGATAATTGCATAGTGTTTCCAAATTATTAAGTATAAAAAGGTTAGACAGAAATAACTACCACACAATCTAAGGTTTTTACCCGGACTTGTACAATCCTTGTTATTTTAAAAATGAGGAAAAGGTTAAAGAGACTAATGAAAGAAAATACATATTTGCTATAGCTTGGGAGACTTTTGAGGCATTTTGTGTTACCTTATTGCCTCACAGGGGAGAAAAGGTAAGACATTTAGTCAGTCTCAACAGTCAGACCCCAGATCTCTTCTGCATATAAAGATGGGGAGTAAATAGAGATAGGTGGGAAAATAGATTTGATAGATAGATAGATAGATAGATAGATAGATAGATAGATAGATAGATAGATGATAGAGATAGATGGGTAGAGTAGATAGGAAGAGATAGATGGGTAGATTTGATTAATAGATAGATAGATAGATAGATAGATAGATAGATAGAAGATAGGTAGATAGATAGATAGAAGATAGGTAGATAGATAGATAGAAGATAGGTAGATAGATAGATAGAAGATAGAGATAGATGGGTAGTATAAATAGGAAGAGATAGATAGATTTGATTAATAGATAGATAGATAGATAGATAGATAGATAGATAGATAGATAGATAGATAGAGGTGGGTAGAGTAGGTAGATAGATAATAGATATATAGAGGTAGGTGGGTAGGTTTGATTAATTGATTGATTGAGGTGGGTAGGATAGATAGATAGATAGATAGATAGATAGATAGATAGATAGAGGTAGACAGATAAGTAGACAGACAGACAGACAGACAGACAGACAGATAACATTTACTGCTATACAGCTGGGTGGAATTGATGGACTCAGGCATGTCCCAGTATCAAATCACTGCATTGTCAAAATATCCAGATGGTAAACCAAATTGCTCCACTTTCCTTCACATGTTTAAATATTTTATTGAAGCTGAAGCAGCGTTGATAGAAGATGAATCTCATGTTAATTGTGAGATTACACAACCTCTGTTTGGAATGCCCAGCATGCCTTCTCATCTCTACTAATCCTCTCTCTGGAATACATCCATGATGAGAATCCAATACTAAATAACATTCAGATTCAAAACGTGTTTTATGGGAAAGGAAATACTAACTACTAAAGTAAGATGGACTAAAACACATTACTGATGTTGACCATGGCCAGAATTCTCAAGTATATAAAAATCAGTCATAAAACACCAAGGTCTCAGTAACCAAAAGTTTGACTAAGACTGTTTTCATTTGTCCAATATGTACTTATTTCTTCCAAAAGTATTATTATTTATTTTGGGAGAATCAAGCAAATAAAACTTTATTTTCTGAAGGCAGGCAGGCAGGCAGGCTGTTGAAGTGACCAAGTGGGTAAAGGCACATGCTGCCAAGGCTGACAATCTCATTTCTATCCCCGGACCCACATGGTAAAAGAAAAGAGTTGCCCCCACAAGTCACAAGTTGTCTTCTGCCTTCAGGGTTATGCTATGGTATGCATATTCTCTGTCCCTCCCCCTCCCCCTCCCCTTCCACTCCTTTCTCCCTCCATACCTCTATTTCTCTCTCTAAATAATTAGATAAATGTAAAAAATTCCAACATAGCAAAGCTCAATCTATCATCCAGGGGACGAGACAACGACATACATAGCCGTTTCCAAGAATTCTGTCTGATGAAGTGTGAGGTGTGACGCGTCTAGAAACTTGTATTTGGTTTTTGAATTCCAGAGATGTTTATCTAAATATCAGTCTCTCAAAACTGCCAAGGCAATATTAAGGACTCTTAAGTCAGGTAGGGAGCAGAGACCCTTGGATTTCTCTCTACTCTTGGATTATAGCTGAATTACGGGCCTGGGATGGCAGTTGGTAGGGATGGCTGTTCATTTCTTTTGGATGTGTGAAGGACTGTGGAGGCAGATAACCTGACAATGCCCTATCCAGGCTTCAGAGTCTTGCTCAAAGCATTATCTTTGTGCCCCACTTCAAGCCTGTTTTTTACATGCATGAAACTGTTGTGTCATTGACACCACACCGTGTCCATGCAGACGCCATGGCCAAGAGAAACGGGATTACTGTTTTTCACTAGAGAACAGTGCACCACATTGACCAGATAGATAAGAAGTCATGAATGGTTATTAATGTCATACCAGAATGACCAAAAAAGTTCTGTGGGCCAAATTGGACATTTCAGTTATATAGGGATTGCTTATGTTGCTTGTCTTCTCTGTCCACCAAGGGACCTGATAGCCAGTGAAAATATCTACAAAAACTCAAAATGCAATTCAGCATATCTACATCTAAGAAATGACAGTTCCAGCTAGGGAAATAGTGTGCTTGCCTATTGCCTGCAAGACCTAGGATTTTCTGCCCTGCACTGAAAAATAAAGAGAGGGAAAAAGGAAGAGATGATAGTTCAAAGACTGTACTTTTGTAGAGCATTTTCAAGGTCACAAATGACATTCATCAATAATGAAAGGACAGGAGAGTTTAAACTTATTCTGATTTAGGGACACACACAGTGCTTAATCCAATAAGCCGTGTAAATTTGGGCAAGCTGGTTCTTAGCCTGTGGGTTCTTAAACCAGAAAATCAGACCAGGCAGCTCCCTGTTCTCTATTTCATCATTTATTTTGCATGTGAGTGTGTGCATGTGCGTGCGTGCGTGCGTGTGCGTGTGCGTGAGTACGTGCGCGCGCGCGCGCGCGTGTGTGTGTGTGTGTGTGTGTGTGTGTGTGTGTGTGTGTGTGTGTGTGTGAATTCCAATGAGTCGTATAGGTGCGCCCCCTGGAGGCAAGAAGTGGGAGTAGGATCCTTTGGAGATGGAGTTACAGGCTATCGTAAGTATCCTGGTGTGGGTACTGGGAATCAAACTCTGGTCCTCTGGAAGAACAGCATGTGGTTTAACCTCTGCTCTATCTCTCCAAGTGCCCCGTCCTTTAGTTTTAAGTTGAATAGCATCAAAAGACAAATAGGCAATGACTTTCAAGGAGGCAATGTGCGATCAGCCAGGAAGGGCAGCTCTCCCTGTGTCTGTGATTAGAACTCCCAGGAAGTCTCTGATGCCTGGCTGTGACAGTTTCTAACGCTACCCACACCAGCAGAGGCTGAACATAGCATTTATAAAGATATCCCATAATCGCCATTTACTGGCTCAGGGTGCAAGAAATGAATTGCTGGCTGGTGTTAGCGAAACATCAAAGTCCTTTCTTAGAAAGCTGTTTCGTTTCCCGCCTGTTTGCTGTGCACAAAATCAGTGAACCTAATAAAGTAAGGCTTGGTAAGAAGAGCAACAAAGTTCCTGGTGTTCTTTATGAGTGGGTAGCCGCCACAGAAGAGATCAAAGCCAGCCTCAGTGGGGTCTGGACATCTGTTTTCTTTTTACCCAGAGTGTTATTTGGTTAGTTGTTTGACAACATCAAAGCTTCTGGCCATTACTCTTTAGGTCCACATGGGACCAAATTCATTTTACTAATCCGTCTGGTCTAAGATGGAAATGTTTTCCATAGCTGCAGGTCACCAATTGGAGTGAAATGAAGACTCTGAGAGTCTAATGCATGCTTTCTTTATTGACCTTGGATGTAAAGAAGCACCGTAGTTTACTACAGTGAAGAAATGTCACATACAACATACAACCAAGGAAGACAGGCCTTCTCCTCCACCTCTTCTTCCCCTCTCCTCTCTTCACCTTTATCGCATTATCATTTACACAGTGCACTAGTCACTCATTTCAAACATACAACTCAATAGCCTTTAATAGAACTGAATTGCACACATTTAATATTTTCTATAACCTAAGATAACATCTTAGTCCCCTATGATCATACTCCATTGCACGTGTAAACTACTCCTAGACAACTGTTGACCTGCTGTCCATGTTTGAATGTTCAGACCATGCCATGTATGTAGAATCATAACCTACCAAGGCCTCTTTGACTGCCTTTCATTGTTGATACGGTGTTTTCAAAGTTCGTAACAGTGCAGCATTTGTCAATATTTTATCACTTTATATTGCCACAAAATATTCCACTACATGTGTGTGCCACCCACCATATTTATCCTTGTGTCAATTAAGGGACATTTGTGTTGTTTCTATAATAAGTGTCATTATGAGCAATGTTGCCTTTATGTATTTGCATATAGGTAAATATGTGAACATACATCTTTTTTTGTTCTAGGATATATGCCAGAATTCCTAGGTCATGTATGTGAACTCTGCCCTTAACCCTTTGAGAGACTGCCAAACCATTTTCCCAAGCAGCAATTGAATTTTCCATTCTCCTCAGCAGCATATAAGATTTCAACTTCCTCCACATTCTCATGAGCATTCATTACTGTCTACTTTTTTGTTATTAGCTATCTTAATAGATGTACAACTAGCTGTTTGTGATTGTGATTTGCAATTGCCCATTCTGTATGCATGGCTGATAATGTTGAACATGTTTGTGTGTGTGTGTGTGTGTGTGTGTGTGTGTGTGTGTGTGTGATGACCATTCGTATTTGTAAGAATTTCCTGAAGAAATGCCTGTCCCTGTCCTTTGTCCATTTTAAACTGACGTAGGTGTCATGTTATTATTGCATTATGAATTCTCCATATATTCTAGATGCAAGTACTCTCTCAAGTATATGATTTTCAAATTTTCGCTAATTCTATTTAACTGTTCCATGGTAATTGTCTATTTCCCAGTTTGAAGCAAATCCCCATTGGTACTAAATATACAACCTCACAGCAGAACTCTAAGAATACAAGAATAAGAGCCTAGAGAATATAATCATTAGAGTTTCTTCAGTCTCATTCCAGTAATATTATTTTTATTTGCATATGCATGTATATATGCTTATATATACATATACATATATATGCTTATATATACATATATTTGAAAACACACACACGTGTCTGTATGTATATATGTGAATGAAGGGATGGGAACATTCAGTATAAGTTTGTTGTCTGAACACTAGTTTTGGTGCACACACCAGCTATATAAATACCAACATACTCAACTCAAAATTTACTAAATAAAGTACAAACGTCATGAATTTGTAATATCAAATGGTTGTCTTATGATTTGTCCATTTGCATATGAATCCTAAGGTTAAGGTAATGAAAGTAAGAGATTTGCCACAAGAATTAAGCTCTGACAAACTGTCTGCACCGAGCATCCCAAAGCCTTCATTCATCTCCTGTCACATTTTACCTTTGTGAGAATCTGTCTCCAAAAAGTGACACTGATGTTGGAAAGTTCAGCATTACATTAGCACCTACATCTTGAGTTTCTAATCTGACAGCGGTGCATTTGAGAGGGCAGTCCTGCTTCCTGCTTCCTACAGCTAATGTACTGTGTGACCCCTGGCAGGCTCGAGGTCCTCTCAGCCCAGACCCACCATTTAGAAACCTACCAAGTTTCCAAATCATGGTCTCTTGGGTGTATAGGATTTTTCTGACTGATCATTGAGATTACCTGCAATTGGAATTAAATAACTGGTGGAACATAGAAAACAATACATTTTAATTAATCAGATCGCTCTGAGCAGGGACTTCAGAATACATTCAATGCTCTGTCCCACCTCTAATTCCTGTCTGTAGTCTACACAGGGAAGTAATGAGCCATTTCACATTTGTGCTCTAGGTTTTTGTCAAGGCTACTCAGGAAGTTTAGCCTCTTCATATTAGTTTCTGTGATTCTGGTTCATGTCATTCTGACAGCTTTGAATTGAATCACTTGACAAAAACACAGAACCAATTAAATCTTTGATACAGCAAAGTAGACCATAATCTTTCTTGGATCAAAACCTCAGTGTGTACAGAGCTCCCAATGACTCAGAGTCAATATAAGTAACACACACATACACATACAGAGAGACAGAGAAACAGAGAGGCAGAGAGACAGAGACACAGAGACAGAGAAAAACAGAGAGAGACAGAGACAGAGAGGCAGAGGCAGAGAGAAAGAGAATGAGACAGACAGACAACCATCCCTGTATAGAGAGTATTATTTTCTGAATACTAAAAATTCAGTTCATATCTGCAGATAATGGAGTTTAAAGCAGTGTAAACCATTATGAAAATGTTGGACCTGTCTGATATATTATACCCATCAGAAGATGCCATTAGCGTTTCCCCCAAAAGCCCTGGAAAGGAAAGTTCACACTTTCACATTTTAGTTCTAAATCTGATCTTGCATGCTGGCCAATGCTCATGCATAGGAAAGCATAGGTGCTTGCATAGTCGCTATTTAGTCAGTCTACCAGCATCCATTGGTAACACTAATTGGAAGCACATGACAAGCGTATATAAGGTGCCATGTCATCATGTGTTACTCTTCACCATAAAACGTTAGTTTATGCTATTTCTGGAAGGATTGTACAGAATATCCTTTATTCAGAAATGGCATGTGAAAGTACTTTGAGTTTTCAACAGAAAATTCAAAATGTAAGTCTGTAGTACATTAATCAGAATATTATATCTAAACAAATTAACTGGTGTTCAAACCAACAAGCCACAAATGAAAACCCAACACCTCTCTATGTGCAGAGAGGAAAACTTGGACTTGTTTGTCAAAATAGATTCTTGCCTGTGGACACATCAATCCCAGTGGCCTACGTGTTTCTTGGACTTACTTGTTTTAGCCAGTGCTCAAGGCAGAAACCCTTGAGTATGGAGAAGTAGCTAAGTTATTTGCTCTTGCTGGTTGTAGGTGCCAGCCTGCTTTTCACATTCTTTTCCAAACTCTAACCAATCTCTTGATTTTGCTGGGAAACCTCTAAATGCAAGAGTGATAATGTAGATTGAAAAAAGGGAGGAAAAAAAGGAAGCCTTTTGAAGGTGCGCTGCGGCCACTTCAACAATCTAAGGGAAACTTACGCTCACTCAAGAGTCACACTCTAAAAGGCAGAGGCCCCGCCTTTACAGAATATCAACTCTCTAAGTGATTTTTGCACTGGGGTGCAGAAGAAGCAGACATTTCCGCCTTACACAACAGCCTTTAATTGGTTAAGATGAAGAGCCAGCCTCTCCAAGAATTCTCAACTGTCTTTCGTTTCCTGGTGTAGCTAAGGGAGTTCATGGAACAGAAATAGCAGAGAGTGAAGAGCTGAACCCCTCCTCGAAGAATCCCATCTTCGTTAGTAAGTGTCTAGAAAATTTCCAAAGACGTTCCCAACTCTAAATAATTTGTTTGTTTTGTTTTCTTCCATGGCTTAATGCCACAGACCGGGTTAACTTTGGCCATGGGGAACGTAGCAGCACTGGAGATAGAAAACACGTGAACTTGTACTCCTGCTGATCAACTGGCCCTATCTAACACTTGCTGGGCTGTGCGTGCTTGCCCTGACAGGAGAGGAAAAATGGCTGAAAAGGAAGTGCCTTCTTAAGGAAGGAAGCAGGCAGAGCAGGAAGAACAACCCAGAACCTTCCCAAAATAGAGTTCACCTCTGACCGTCTCTTCAAGTTTCCTGCTTCGAGCCCAAGTTCTGGTGTGCCAGAAGAGACGTGTACAAGCCCATTTAAGCCTGTCCTTGCCTGTACACTCTAATATTTTTCTGAATTTGATGTCCTTGTCCTTTGTGGATGTCAGATATACCCGAATCCACACCATTTGTTCTCTCATTTGCTAGAAGACTCTATCTACTTCTAGCTAAGAATCAAAACATGAATGAAGTCTCACTGCCAATTTATTTCAGGGAGACGGCCTTCTAAGACACAGGACTGAACAGGAAACTTATGGAAAACAGATTCTGTACAGTTCATGTTTCAAACGACTAGTATCTCCAACTTTAGATCGCAAACTATTTTAATTTATGTTCCTTCCCTTAAAGAATCCCACGAGCCATGCCAGGATATAGGAGTGACTATTTTTCTGTTCACCTTTGCCCAAGTAATCTTTTGTAATAATAAGATCTCAATTTTTTTTTTGCCCAACAGATTGTTTGTATGTTAAATACTTTTTTGTTTTATTGTATGCCTTCAATAGGTGTAATAATTCCAAAATTCAAAATAATACCAAAATAGGTTAATTTTGGTGGTCTAAGGTAAATGGTTATGCGAAGAAATAGCTTTTGCACATACTTCTAGTGTATTTTGTTTTTATTAGGGTTGGTTTCAGACATTCCTTGCATTTTTTGGAAATCTTTTGATTTGCTCCTGCTTTAATGTGTCATGTAAAACTCTCTACCTTTTACTGAGGCGTATTAACCACTGGAAAAAAATTAAAAGCAGTAGGAATAGTTGAAACCAGTTTTAAAGACCTGAAAGCTAAAGTAAAACTTTCAGGTTTAACCTCTATTTTCAGATATGTATAGTGCTAACAGACCAATAAAACATAGCATTCATTGTTTATTGGACAATGCCATTCCAATGGTTTTACACAACCAATTCATTCTTTTATTACATTTCTTGTAGGGGAAAATTAGTATTAATAGATACTTCTATACTAATTGATATTCAAAGTTTGTTTTGAGACTAAGTTGAAATGAAGTTAATTGTATGTGTTCTCCTTTTGCCATAGTTGAGGAATATTATTGGTAGTCTAATGTTCTGTGTTTGTAATCCCTTTCAAAATAAAGGTACAGGAATGATCAAAAACAAACATCACAGTGCCTGGACAGATGGCTTAGACGTTAAGAACAGGTACTATTATTGCAGGGGACCTGGCTTTGCTTCCCATCACCTGCTGAGTAGCTCACTTCCTTCACATGTGTATATACTCACACAGACAGGTACAGATAATCAAAAAGAAATCTTTAGAATATCACAGAAAATAATTATTGTGTTATTTAAAGTGAGTGTTCTGTTTGTTAAAGACAGCACCGATTGATTATATACAGCGATGCTGTGCAAGGTATTAAGAACCAACTTTCAGACTTTCAGTAGGGGCAGAGGAGGCTGTAGTTTGATGGTTTAATAGAACATCTTTGCATCATTTACTTGCCATCTAGTATAGATCTGTATATCATCTCTCTATCTACTGACTATATATCTATCATCTATTTATGTGTATGTTTAAATGTTTCAATCATCCGCATAAAACTCTATAGTGTCATTTCCCTTTTTTGCAGAGGAAGAAAGTGAGGCAGAAATCATCAAGGAAATTATAGAAGCTCTCATAAATTAGTCATTGATAGGACTTCAATTTTTGGACTTCAACTGTTAGTCTATAGATCCAAAGTTTCTTACTGTAATAGGAAAGTAAGAGCTAGTACCCTGAAAACAGAAAAAAAGTTCAAAATCCCAACAGACTAGGGATGATGGTGGTTGAGAAATCATGAGGTGCTGTTTAAATCTGAGAGACAGATTTGAAGTTTTAGCAAACATAGTTTGGAATTTCTAACTAAACAAGTGGATGCCAACACCCCAGGGCAAATTCAAAAGCAAAATGTTTAATTTTGCTGTCTGTTACTTTTAAACTTTTAGAGTTGTGTCGAACCTAAATAAAATACTGTCTATTTATCAGACTGAATCCTAAATTGGCATGCATACTTCCTTACTTAAGCACTTTAAATATAGCTCAAAATCTACTAACAGAATAGTATACACTAGAATAATCTAGAACACAGAGTATATAGAAGATAATCTATACTTCTAAACATCTTAGGTTAAACTTCCCTACCATAATTAGAAAGAATTTAAGGTACAGGTCTATCCTCTTTTTATTTCATGATAGCAAGACTAGACAGTTTTTATACGTTTCTTGATGTTCTCTATTTACATAACATATTGTACTGCATTGTACCATAAACACGAAAGTTTTCCACACCGTTAACTGATGAAAATAATGCCAAGGCCATCTTGGATATCATAGTTACACCTTTGTTCTTATAGAAGAGGTAAGTTTCACTTCTCTCAGCCGTGCTGGCCTTGACCTTACAATGTGGAGCCATTGAAAGCCATCTCTTCTCGTTGAGTTAAGTGGATTTCAGAGTCAGAATCCTGGTTGTCAGCCAGACTATGACGCTTTGCTGAAACCTTAGGAGTCGTAGGAGGTGACGATCTGCGACAGTATGTCTGACTGGAGGATGGTAGTACATTTGCTTAGTTCATGAGGAAGACCTGTGAACGGTAGTACACCCTTAGTGTGGGACTGAGAAAACCCAAGGAGTGTAAAGTAGCTAAGAACTGAAGACTTGAGAGATGGTATTTTGGGGTAACCTCTAACCCTGCCGTTGCAGAAATCTGCAAGGTAAAGTCCAAAACATAATCACCAAGCACTCTCTTATGTGGGGCTGCACTTCATCACTCCACTAGCAGTCTGTCTTGAGGACAGATCCCTCTGTGACTGTCTGTCGATGGGCCTCTTCTGCAGGGAGCATGCATGCGCACGCGCGTGCACGCAAACACAGAGAGAGAGAGAGAGAGAGAGAGAGAGAGAGAGAGAGACAGAGAGACAGAGAGAGAGAGAGAGACAGAGAGACAGAGAGAGAGAGAGAGAGACAGAGACAGAGAGAGAGAGAGACAGAGACAGAGACAGAGAGAGAGAGAGAGAGAGAGAGAGAGAGAGAGAGAGAGAAGGCAACTGTGTGGCAGACCCTTCAGGAAGTGAACATGAAGGGCTGGGTACTTCAGCATACCATTGAACCCTGGCAAATTAAGCTGGCTGGAAATGTGGGGCAGTGTGGGTAGTGAAAGCACCGGGGTGTCTTGAGAGGAGATGCTGCCGGCGGCAAGTGGTAGAACTCCAAAGTGGACTTGAGCCAAGCAAAGCAAAGAGTGTTCAGTGAAAAAGCAGGAACTAGATAAGTGACTTAGAATTCAGACCTGGCCTCCAGCCGTGCCTCTTCCACTCACTAGTAATCAGGCGTTTGCTTAAATGAAAACTCTCTGCCAAAATGGGAATCCTTTGAAGGTCTTTGACACTGAAGAGTTAACCTAAGAGGAAGCCCTCTTGTAAAATCATTTCTAACTGCCACTTGGAAGCGTTGCTTTTAACATTGTCAGTGTAATGGCTACTAAATTTGAGTTGGTACCTGGGTGGGAGTGAGAGCCTTGGAAGCTGGGCAAGAGAGGAGACCAGGTGGGCTAAAATCACCTAGAGCAGAAAAGCAATGAGGAAGTGGCAAAGGGAAGGAGCATGTGGCTGGGAAGAGAAGCCTTCTAGAAAGCCTTTCTACCAAAGTGTATAAGAGATGCAAAGGTCCCAGATAGAGGTAGCTTCAGTCAAGGACAAGAGCAGGAACCTAGCCAACAGTGAGTTGACTAGAATGACATGCCCGGTGGGCACACTGAGGAATAAATAGTCTGTAACCTTTTGTAGAATTGGGCAGAAAAGTAAACAGGTTGCTCCACCGACTTCTATTCTATTCCTAGTTAATAAGACAAACACAGCTGAACAAAATGCACACAGTTTCCAATGAGCATCTAATATATTAAAGATAGTAGAATATGTGATAAATATTTAAATAAAAATTCTACCAGCTCATTACACAGTAAATGTCTCCTACTAAGTCATTTTTAATTTAAAAAAATGTAAAGCATTTAAAAATGACACAGTAATTTTACTCCATGATAACAGTGTGAAGAATGAAAGGGATGGGTCCCTTAGAATGTAAGCTTCCAAAGTAAAGAGACTCAAGGCTGTTGGTTGTTTGGTTGTTTGGTTGGTTGGTTGGTTGGTTGGTTGGTTGATCGGTTAGTTGGTTGGTTGGTGTCTTTGTTAGGACTTCCATTGCTGTGAAGAGGCACTTTAAACAAGGCAACTATTATAAAGACAAACATTTAATTGGGGCTGGCTCACAGGTCCAGAGGTTCAGTTCATTATCATCATGGCAGGAAGTATGGCAGCATCCAGGCAGACATGGTGCAGAGGGAGCAGAGAATTCTACCTCTTCATCAGCAGAAGGAGGAGCAGATTTGCTTGACCTAGCTAGAGCATTTAAGACCTCAAAGCCCCAACTCCACAGTGATACACTTCCTCTAAAAAGGCCACACCTCTTCCAATAAGGAGACACCTCCTAATAGTACCACTCCTTACAAGCCAGCATCCAAACACAGGAGTCTATGGGGGCCAAGCCTATTCAAACCACCACAGTTGGTTTGATTTGGTTTGTTGTTGTTTTTCATTGCTATAACTCTGCTTATAATAATACCCAATACATGACAGCCAACATTCAGTATTTACTAGATGGATGGATGGATGGATGGATGGATAGATGGATAGATGGATGGATGGACCAATCCATTCATTTACAAAGGCATATGTTGTCCATGCACTCTTGCAAAGCAGTTGAGTGATTGGACAAGTGCTGTGCCTACTCGGTGGTGTTGGGTATGGCAGTATCTCATCTCTCATCATGAACTGAGCTCTTGACAAGTTCTTCTTGCTAAACTCCATCTGTTGTCACTCATTAGTTACCACAGGCTCTCAGATCAGTAGTTTTCTCCCTTTTCCCTCCTCGGGAACCCAGCAGAGGTAAATTCGTGAAGTTCAAAGTGGGTGAAGATAAGCACCCCAAGGGGTCGATTTTCTCTCCTCAGAAGTGGCAATTCGTTTGTCTCCTTATACCTTTCCCCAAGAGAAGTATTTCCACATTCCTGAAGAAGAACACTTGGCCCTTGCAGGGGTGTGGCTGGCAGGACTCTTCCAGCCCAGTCTCCTCAAGCAAGGCAGTGCAGAAAGGAGAGCTCTTCAGTAACACTTGACAAGGTGCCAGTTCTACCAGTGATAAGAGCAGCCTGGGACACAGCAGTCACTCGGAGCACAGGCTGCGTTTCCCAGTACGGAGCCCACATGGTCCTCCTCACAAGGCAAAAGACAGGGTGACCTTGAAAGCCTGCCAACAGAGTTCTGGAAATTACAAGAGCAACTTTCCTGGAATTGTTCAAACAGAGCAAGATCTCGAAATGGAGTAGAAGAGGATTAGCCCTTCGTTAGAAAGAGCCCCATTTGAGTATTTTTCCTTCATTTCCACAACGGTGAGGATGTCCAGCTTTACCGGCATCACCTCACTTCCTGTCTTAGTCCTCGGATTATTTTCCATATGGCTCAAAATCTTCATTTAGCTCAGGAAGTGAAACCCAGGTACAATTTATTCAGAATACATCCATGGGAAAAAAATCAACTAAAAGTAATCATAGGGAATGCATTAAGTTAAAAATGCTACGCAACAATGGTTCAAAGTTTTGGGGCATAGTTAGGGCCTCATTTCAGGCCAAGCTGTGAAGCCTACAAGATGAAGGTTCAACACCTTCAGCCTCAGAGACTCAGAGAGAGCTCAGAGCTCAGGAAGAGACTCAGGCTCCTTGTTGTTGTCAGGAGCTGTCCCATCAGTTTCATATTCAATGCACAGGGGAAAATGACTTAATCTTTTCAAATTTTAAATATCATGTTTTTCAAAAGTAGTATGTTTCTGATTGAGTACCAGTAGTTTTCCAACATCTTTCAACATACTATAATTTAGATATCTTATACAAATTTGAGAAGTCCCGATACAGTGAGGAATACATCATTCTACTATCTCTATGAAAAACAAAGACACTGATCCATGACCATGTCTGCACGTCTGGAGAAAGTGGAGCATGGCGGGTATGTGGTGCACAATGTACCTCTTTGCATTGTGGGTGCCAGCATGGTGGTCATCTGAGGGCTCATTGTGCTTTACAACCTACACTCAGCCAATAATAATTTCTGAGGAAAGGTTTCCGGGAGGGGGGAGTGATTATAAATTTATCATCAAAGTCTTGTTAAGGTTGATATTATGCAGAATATTTTTACGTTCAATTTTTACCTTTTTTTCTGAGGGATATAAAGGAAACGCAATACATTAATATTCATAGCCCATTCTTACTACATCGAACGTCTTTTCTCGAGATCTGAAGGCATATAAGATATGAGAAGGTAGATTTTAACTCTGAGAGATAACAAAAAGAAAGCAATACAGATAATAGTTTAGCCGGAGTCCTTGAGAAAGGCCAACCTTAATGAGATCAGACGAGAAAGAGTGAAGGCTGAGACTAGAGGCCAGGGTTTAGTCAGGTGGAAAATACTTCTGTGTTTCTGCCTCTCAGACCTGCCAGCCTCACAAGCTGTCATGGGGTGATACTGAAAATGTTTCACGTATCATGGAGATAGCGTGAGGATTAAAGGCATGTTTGAAGTTCTTGGAACTATTCTAGGAAAGCCACTCCAGAAATCACAAGCAGTGTCCACAAGACTGTGCAGTCCTGCATTCAAAACAGGCAGTTTGTGTGTGTGTGTGTTTGTGTGTGTGTGTTTATGTATGTATGTGTGTATATATATATATATATATATATATGTGTGTGTATACATGTAATTCACCTTTCTCTGACATTTTCTGACACTAAAATATCACATTATAATTAACATTTGGTTAAAATAAGTTTCAAAAGCA